>NW_007246119.1:32863-47118 GCF_000164805.1 Carlito syrichta | reverse complement strand
GAGCGGCCACCGCACTCCAGTCTGGGTGACAGAGTGAGACTCCAACTCAAAAAAAAAATTGGGCTTTCATTTTAAAGTCAAGAGTTTTTTGGGGTTTTTTTTAAAATTAAGAATTTAAAAAAGGAAAAAAATCAGTTTAAAAAGAAAACCATGAGTTAGTGCTCCATTGCCATGTTCTAGAAACAGGTATCTGACTTTCTGTGCCCTGGGTGTCATCCCAACATGTTCTTCCTCAGGCACCTGCCAGGGCTCCGGGCTATCGCTCTAGAAAGGTAGCCAAACTCCCTCCAACACAGCTGCCTCAGGGTGAGCCCTTAGGTGTTTTTAAGCCACAAGTGTCCGTCTACAAATTGAAGCTGTAACTTCTTCATGGGTGTGAATCTGGGGGCCCGAAGAGGACCCATCGGGACAGTGTCAAACCTGCTCCCGGCATGCAGGCAGATGAGATGTCACACACACCTGGGGAACCCAGTAGGGGAGAGGAACGCAGTCGGGAGGGTGGGAAGAAGGCCCAGGGACACGCCCACCCGCCCCTGGCTGGACCCCATGTACAGGTAGTCCTGTTGCTTGAAGGTCTTGCTGCAGATCTAGCAGACGTGCTTGCCGAGCGAGCTGGTGCTGCTGAACACCTTCCCACAGAAGCTGCAGTTCGGGAGCGCGTTCTGGGGGGAGCTGTGCTGCCGCCTTCCTTTCTGGGCATTCCCGAGGCCGCCCTGCCTCCCTCGTTGGCCTCCGTAGGCAACTTAAGCATGCCCAGCCCCAGTCTAAAAAGGGAGAAGGCACAGGTTACACAGTGGGGGGCATCGGAAGGCACCCACGGCCTCAGAACCACGGGGCCTTGTGGAGTCAGCCAAGCGTTTCACAACGTCAGCAGCTCAGTATGCAAAGAGAACAGGGTGTGGGGAGGCAGGGGAGCAGGGGTCCTGGTGAAGGCCACAGCTGTGGGATGCACCAGGCCTTCACACCACATGCAGAGGGACAGTGGCAGATGAAGCACTTCTAGGACAGCATGGCCTAGACAGGCAGAGCTTTATGGCTATACCAAGCTTTATGGCTATACCATCAACTGGTCCCCTCAGAGGAACAATCTAGAAATATATTATCCAAAGCTTTGGAAAACTATAAATCCTTGAACCCAGTCAATTCCACATTTGGTTTTGTTTGTTTGTTTGTTTGTTTGTTTTGAGAGTCAGGGTCTGTCTCTGTCATCCAGGCTAGAGCAGTGGCACCATCACAGCTACTGCAGCCTTGACCTTCTGGGCTCAAGTGATCCTCCCACTTCAGTCTCCAAAGTAGCTGGGGCTATAAGTTCATGCCACAATGCCTGGCTAATTTTTTAATTTTTTGTAGAGATAGGGTCTCAGTATATTACCCAGGCTTGTCTTGAACTCCTGGCCTCAAGCAATCCTCCCACCTTGGCCTCCCAAAGTGCTGTGATTATGGGTGTGAGCCACCAGGCTACATTTGGGTTTTTAATGTTAGGAAATAAATGTGCACATTGCACAAAGATCTGGATGCAAGGAAGTTAATTGTCACATCGCTTTTCCCTGAGAAATGTTAAAAATAACCTAATACCTGACAAGGGGCATGCAGGTCACTGCATTATGGGTTAGATGGTCTATGATGTACACATTTCAAATAAAACTATAGAAAAATATCTAATGACATAAAAGCATGTGTATGCCATACTACCAAGTGAGACCAAAAACAGCCGCTTGCAAATAATCTTTTTTTTGAGTCGAAGTCTCACTCTGTTACCCAGGCTGGAGCGCAGTGGCAAGCCCAACCATGCCCAGCTAATTTTTTAATTTACTGTAGAGACATGGTCTCACCAAATTGCCCAGGCTGGTCTTGAACCCCTGGACTCTGACAATCCTTTCGCCTTCACCTCCCAAAGTGCTGGGATTACAGGTGTGAGCTACCACACCCAGCCTAAAATATCTGAAAAGTTGTTCATGGGATGGGCGTGGTAGCTCATGCTTATAAGCCCAGAAGTTTGGGAAACAGAGACGGGAGGATCACTTGAGGCTAGGAGTTCAAGACATGCACAGGCAACATTAATGAGACTGCATTTCTATAAAAAATTTAAAAATTAGGCAGGCATGGGAGTGCTCGCCTGCAGGTCCATCTACTCGGTAGGCTGAGTCTAGAGGATTGCTGTGAGCTGTGATGGTGCCACTGTACTCCAGCCTGAGTGACAGAATGAGATCCTGACTCAAAAATAATAATAAAAGTTGCTCACAGAAATGCCTTGTTTTTGGTTTTTGTTAGTTTTTGTTATTTTATTTTTTTAAGTCAGAGTCTCACTCTGTCACCCAGGCTGGAGTGCAATGGCACGATCATGGCTACTGCAGCCTTGGAGCTTTCAGGTGATCCTTCTGCCTCAGCCTTGCAAGTAGCTGGAACTACAGGTGCATGCCACCATACCCAGCTAATTTTTTTTTTAAATTGTAGACACAAAGTCTCTCCAAGTTGCCCAGGTTGGTTTCGAACTCAGCTTCTCACCTTTGCCTCCCAAAGTGCTGGGATTACAGGCGTGAACCACATCCGGCCCAGAAACACTTTAACAGAGTAACAAGCAAGAATGTGGTATCAGAATCTAGTGGAGGCTGGGCTCGGTGGCTCAGCCTGTAATCCCAGCCCTTTGGGAGGCCGAGGCGAGTGAATGGCCTGAGCCTGCGGGTTCGAGACCCACCCGGGCAACTTGGCGAGACCTTGTCTCTACAATAAATAAAAAATTAGGTGGGTGTGGTAGTGCATGCCTGTAGTTCCGGCTACCTGGAAGGCTGAGGTGGAAGGATCGCCAGAGCCCAGCAGGTCGAGGCTGCGGTGGCCAGGAGCGTGCCACTGCACTCCAGTCTGGGTGAAGGAGTGAGACTCCAATTAAAAAAAAAAACACGAAAAGGAATCCAGTGGAATATCTATTATGATGACCTTCAATATGAAGGTTACTTTCATATATGGAAGGAAATACACTAAGTTTTAAAAACTTCAAATAGAATTAATTATATACTTAATATTATCTCAGCAAGACTATGCATGTCTGAGCAACTGCACCAATGTGTTTAAAAATTTACATGTGGGCCTGGCGTGGTGGCTCAAGCCTATAATCCCAGCACATTGGGAGGCCAAGGTGAGGGGACTGCCTGAGCAGGTTCAAGAACAGCCTAGACAACTTAGTGAGACTTCATCTCTACAATAAATAGAGGTGGTGCACACCTGTAATTCCACCTGCTTGGAAGGCTGAGACCGAAGGATTACCTTAGCCCAGCAGGTCGAGGATGCAGTGACTGTGAGCATGCCACTGATCTCCAGCTTGGGTCACAGAATGAGACTCCAACTCAAAAAAAAAAAAAATGGCAGGTGCAGTGGATCAAACCTGTAATCCCAGCACTTTGGGAGGCTGAGGTGAGAGGACTGCCTGGCCCAGGGGTACAAGACCAGCCTGGGCAACTTGGTGAGACCTCGTCTGTACAATAAATAAAAAAATTAGCTGGGTGTGGTAGTGCATGCCTGTAGTTCCAGCTACTTGGAAGGCTGAGGTGGAAAGATCGCCTGAGCCCAGCAGATCAACGTTGGGATGGCTGTGAGGATGCCACTGCACTCCAGCCTGGGCAATGGAGGGAGACTCCAACTCAAAAAAAAAAAAAAAAAAAAATTTACATGTGGAAGCAAGGGTGGAGATTTTTCTTGCTTATTGCTTTTTTTTATTTTCTAGTTTCTTTAATAAGTATGTATTACTTTCCTGATTTAAAAAATTAATGTAGGCACATAGACTTGAGTATGTGGACCCGAATTTAAGTTAAAGAAATGTAAAGACTTGAAATTATTACTTGGAAGGCTGAGGCAGAAAGATCACCAGAGCCCATCAGGTTGACACTGTGGTGGCCAGGAGTGTGCCACTGCACTCCAGCCTGGGCGACAGAGTGAGACTCTAACTCAAAAAAATAATAATAAGAGTTGAAACTAATGTTTAGTGGATTTCTTTATGTCTAAAAGGTAAAATATATATATATATATTTAAGCTCAAAATAAACTAGAAAAAGTTGAACTCAATTAATGATTTATAATATTTGAGGGGCACAGATTCCTATGAAAATGTATAAGGCTTTCAGTTTGTCTGTCTAGCAAAATGCATACGTATTCACACTACCAACATTTTTCAGGTAATTTCTTTGGCCCACATTGAAAACCCCAATTATTGTGCCTCCAGGCTCAGGCTGGTGTCTGCAACCCAGTGGGCATCTTCAGTGATGTCTCATGATCCCAGGAATTTTTTTTTTTTTTTTGAGTCAAGGTCTCGCTCTGTCACCTGGTTGGAGTTCACTGGCATGATTATAGCTCATCACATCCTCAGGCAATCCTCCGACCTCAGCTTCCCAAGCGGCTAGGACTATAGGTGTACACCACTGGGCCTGCCAAATTTTTTTAGAGTCGAGGTCTCACTATGTTGCCCAGGCTGGTCTCAAACTCCTGTGCTCAAGCGATCCTCCCACCTCAGCCTCCCAAAGTGCTGGGATTACAGGTGTGAGCAGCCTGTAATTCTAGGATTTCATACTCAGTTGTGGTTCCAACACAGTGGCGAAGTTTATGCCTGTCCATTACACCTTCTGTGGTATGGGCAACCCTTAGAAGGTTTTCATTTTAGCAAGTTCTTCAGAACGTTTCTTGGGTCTTCCATGCACAGACATGGTCTTTCATGCACACGCGTGATGGCTCAATCAAGTCATCTAAGCAACTTACACAAGAACCTATGGAGGGGGTTAAAAGGAGCAAATGACTTCATCCTCTGTGGGAGGCTGGAAGGCAAACTAAAAGGAGATGTCACCAAGTTAATTCATTATTTTGTTAGTTCTCCCTTCGCTCCTCCACTGCTGAAAAGAAAGACTCAGAACCAATCAAATGCCTGTCTAAAGCCAGACGTCACGCTGTTGATAAAAAAACAAAACAAAACTGTCTGCCTAGCGCATGAAGGCCCATCACTTGCTTTCACAAGCGTTTCTCCTTTCACTTCTCACTGCTCTCACTCTGGGGGAGGCACAAGGACACTGAGGCCTAGTAAGATCAGACAAGCAAGGAACATCGAATGGACAGGACCCCAGTTCATTCTGGAAGAGCAAGAAGAGCCTCTGAGTTGTGGTAACTGGAACCCTACCATGAACCGCACAAAGGATGAGGACATCCCAAACATCTATGTTTCTCAATGTTATTCCTTATAAATAGCATTCAGTTTCCTTTACTAGGAAGTAGGGACAATTACTAAGTAGGGAAAAAGTGACTGCTCCCCAAGTCACTTGTGGAAGAGAGAGACTTCCTAACCAATCCTCGCAGAAGTGGTCCAGCCAGCACAGGGGCTGACCGCCCGCCAGCCCCTTTCCTTGGTGGGCTGCCTCAGCTTGCAGGGTCGACTGAGGCTCCGAGTCCGCACATTCCTCTAGCAGCTTTGCAGCGTCACTGTCCTTCCCCGAGTATAGGGACAGGGTGTCCAAGTTGTCTTCCAGTGCCTCGCTGGGCATGTCGGGTGTGGGGAAGCTGGGGTCCAGGTCCAAACCACTCAGGCCAGCATAGAGCAGGTCTCACGAGCTGGGACCCAAGTCCAAACCATTCAGGCCAGCATACAGCAGGTCTCACGAGCGGGGACCCAAGGGTGTGGTCACTACAGGTGTACCCTTGGCTCTCTGGAAATGGTAGGAGATGCGATTTCTGACAGAAGGACACCCTCATGCCCAAGGCTGTACTGGTCCATGGTTCTCCACTGACAGGTCTTGGCCAGGAGTGACTCTCTGAACAAGCAAAGCTGTGTAGGGAGTCAGGGAGGAGAGAGCCCTCACTGGCAGCTCATTTCTGAAAACGAAGGAGGAGGAATCAAGGTTAGAATGGCGGCAATACAGCATGGTGGATGGAGCATGGACGTGAGGTTCCAACAGACCTTTTCTGGGTCTGTTCTCTGCCACTTAATGGCCATGTGACTTTGAACAGGTCAGTTAAGTTCCACAAGTCCCAGATGCCATCTGGGCACAACTGGACACAAGAGTATTTCCCCCACCAATGAGAGTGCTGGAAGGAATAAATGAAAGGATTTCCAGCAACATGGTGAACTGAGCTGACCTCTTACTCCAGCTATAAAGACATACAAACATGACAAAAGATCGTTTTTAATTAATAGCCAGGCTCAAAAGACAGGGAAAACTCTGAGTGCCAGCAACAATAAGAAAACTCAAAGCCAGAGGGATAAGCTTAACTGGGTCCAAGGGAAAAATCAGACTCAGATTCAGGGCCCAGAGCTGTGTTGTCCAATATGGTGGCCACTTGTTGCATGTGGCTAGGAAGCATCAAAGTGTGACTGGTCAAAACTGAGTCATGCTGTGAGTGTGAAACTGGATTTCGAAGATTTAATACCAAGAACTGTAAGTTTCGTGAGTTTTTATATAGAATAAATGTTAAGTGAGAATACCTTAGATATAGTGGATTAAGTACAATATACCTACTAAGATGAATTTCATCCGCTTCTTGTTTTTTAATGAGGCTTCCAGAAAATTTTAAATTATATAAATGGCTCATATTACATCTCTATGAAAAAATGCTGCCCTGGAGGCTGGGAGCTAGGGCCATAAGAGACACACGGGTAAAGGAAACAGGCCTTGAGCTCACAGGAAATGGAGACCTGGGACCCTTGAAGAGCCAAGCCACACACAGGAAAATGAAATTGATAGAAAGAAAAACTCTGCACATAAGCCTTGAGAAGTAACCCCAAGAACCAGAAAAAAACAGGAGAAGGAAAACAAAGACAAGCATAAGAAAAACATAATCAGCCAGGTGTGGTGGCCCACACCTATAATCCCAGTACTTTGGGAGGCTGAGGTGGGAGGACTGCTACAGCCCAGGAGTTCAAGACCAGCCTGGGCAACATAATGAGACTTGGTCTCTACCAAAAGTTTTTAAAATAGTCAGGTGTGGTGACAAACACCTATAGTCCCAGTACCCAGGAGGCTGAGGCAGGAGTATTGCTTGAGCCCAGGAGGTCAAGGCTGGGAAAACAAAACAAAATCTTCCACACTGGTGGTTTCTTATAAAGTTAAATATAAGCCTATAATTCGATCCAGCAATTGTACTCCCAGGCACCTACCCAACTGAGCTAAAAATTCGGGTCCTCACAAAAACCTGCATATAAAATGTCTACAGCAGTTTTATTCATAACTGATCCACTCTGGAAACAAGCAAGAAGTCCCTCAACAGGTAAATGGATCAACAAACCATGGAGCATCCAGACAGTAGAATATTATTCTGCAGTAAAAAAGCAGCAAGCTACCAAACCACGAAAAGATAAGAAATAATGGTAAATGCACGTTGCTAAGTAAAAAAAGCCGGTAAAAAGACTATATATTGTGTATATTGTGTAACCCTAATGGCATACTGGAAAAGGCAAAACTAAAGAGACAATAAAAAGATCCATGGGGCTGAACATGAAGGCTCACACCTGTGAATCCCAGAACATTTGGGAGGCCAAGGTGGGAAGATTGGTTGAGGCCAGCAGTTTGAGACCAGCCTGGGCAACATAGCGAGACCCCATCTCAATGAAAAATATTTAAAAATTGGCCAGGCATGGTGGCAAGCACCTGCAGTCCTAGCTACTTGGGAGGTTGAGGCAGGAGGATTGCCTGAGCTCAAGTATTTGAGATTACAGTAAGCTACGAACTGTGCCACTGCACTCCAGCCTGGATGACAGAAGGAGACCCTATGTCTTTTAAAAAAAAAAATCAGTGGTTGCCAAGTTTCAGGAGAAGGGGGAAGGAATGAAGAGGTGCTACACAGAGGGGTGCAATTATTCTGCATGATGCTCGAATGGTGGATACATGACAACACACGTGAATCACACCCACAGAACTACACAACACAGAGTGAGCTCTAATGCAAACAGAGGACTCCACACATCCCTGGGTCCCTAGAAAGCCACCCGCTCAGGGTAAGCACGGGCTTAAAAAGGACCCAAGCAGGCTATGTGCACCCACCTCCAGGCAACCCTTGCTCTGTGCCAGCAGCAGGTAGGGGTATAGGCAGGCCTGTAAACAGCCTGGCTGGGTGTTGAAGGTGTGTCCAGCCGCAAAGACTGGGAGTTGTTGTTGTTTTTTTTACTCCAGGAGTTTAAGAGAATTTCTGTTAAGTCACTGACTGACCACTAAACTAACAGAACACACTCTACTGACCATGCCCAACAAAGAATGCTGGCTACAAAAATAGTTCAGAAAAGCCACCAAACAAACAAACAATTACAACCCACCATATGCAGCAAAAACCAACCCTGGGGATGGGGACTGGGGAGGGGGAGAATCTGATCCCTAGAGTTACCAGATTATAATATTCAAAGTGTCTCCTTTTTTCAGCAAAAAACTATGAAGCATGCAGACAAACAGAAAAGTATGGCTGGGCACGGTGGCTCACTCCTGTAAACCTAGCACTTCAGGAGGCTGAGGTGGGAGGATCACTTGAGCCCAGGAGTTCAAGACCAGACTGGGCAACATAGCGAGACCCCATCTCTACAAATAAAAAATTAAAAAATTAGACAGGTATGGTGGTGTGCACCTGTAGTCCCAGCTACTTGGAAAGCTGAGGAATGAGGATTGCCTGAGTCCAGGAGGTCGAGGCTGCAGTGAGTTGGGATCATGCCACTGCACTCTAGCCTGGACAACAGAGTGAGACCCTGACTCGGGGGGAAAAAAAAGATAAATGAATGCATACACCATATTTTAAGCAACCCCAGTGGAGTCTGGGCCAGCACCCAATCATCAAATCATTCTTTACCACGACTCCTCAGAGTAAAGGAACTCAAGACTGTGAAGAGTCACATGCAGGTTCAGGTTTGGCCACCCAGTGAGACTTGAGATGCCTGAAGATTCTCTAAGCTTTGGGGGTTTCCAAAAAAAGAAGGGAGTGTGGATCTGTAGGCAAAATTAATTTCCCCACAAATTCCACGGTATCTTCTCCAGTGTTGCAATAAACCGTATTCCACACCCCAGGGGAACAGAACCATCTCCTCTTCCATCTCCCATAACAAGAACAAGCTAATAAAAGTCACATTTACCAAGCTCGTCCTCTGGGTTGGGCTGCATACCAAGAGTCTATGTGGTCCCCTGCAACCTGGCAGACATTCTCATGGATCTAAATACTCTTTCCAAGAATTTATGATTTTGAGAATAATCTTTAAAAAAAAAAAAGAAACCAGTCTATCTGAATCATTCGATGACCGCTTTATGACTGAGCACTGCCATGTGGTTTCCATGCCAGGGTGCATTTGTGGTGGCACTTGTGCCAGGAAGGTCTACTTTAATTGTTACAGGATGCTGAGGAGGAGATGGAGGGGGATTTCACTCATAATCATGTCCTCAGGCTCAACTGGAGGCCAGCTGACCTGGCACAAATGAAGGCTTTGCTGCAGTTCCAGCTGAGAGAAGGGATAGAGAATTGAAAACTTGCCTGCTAAGCCTCAAAGGGCCCAGAGTGGCAGGGAGCAAGGAACTGTTTCAAGGGGCAGTTAAGTTTTAGGAACAGCATCCCTCTTGTTAATGTTTGCAATGAGAATTACATCGGCTTGGTTGCTTTGTTTATATTTAATTTGCAAATTGATTTTGGCTTTATGGCTTCACAAGAGCTATAAGCTTTAGGAGCTTGTACCTTGTTTTATCTTCATTTATGCCTTGTTCAACAATTTAAAAACCAATGTAAATCAACACTGGGGACCCAAAGCAATTTTAATTTTTTTCTTTTAAAAAAGGCCCAGAGTCAGGCATGGTGGCTCACATCTCTAATCCCAGTGCTTTAGGAGGCCAAGGTGGGAGGGTCACTTGAGGCCAGGAGTTCGAGACCAGCCTGAGCAACATAGATCACCCCTCTCCGGTCATGTCTATCTTTGTGTCTACAAAAAAGATACAAAAATTCAGCCAGGCTTGGTGGCACACCTGTAGTCCCAGCTACTTAGGAGGATGAGGTGGTAAGATGGTTTGAGCCCAGGAGCTGTAGGATGCAGTGGTCACACCACAACACTCCAGTGACAGAGTGAGACCTTGGCTCTAAAACCTTTTTTTAATTAAAAATTTAAAAAAACCCATCAGCCAGGCATGGTGGCTCACACCTGTCATTCCAACACTTTGGGAGGCCAAGGCAGGAGAACTGCTTGAGCCCAGGACATAGCTAGATCTCATCTCTACAAAAAAATTTTAAAAAATTAGTTGGGTATGGTGTTGCACACTTGTAGCTGCAGCTGCTTGGAAGGCTGAGGCAGTAGGATCACTTGAGCCCAGGAGGTCAAGGCTGCAGTGGCTGTGATCATGCCACACTGCACTACAGCCTTGACAAGAGAGTGAGATCTCAACTCAGAAAATATAAATATATAATATAAAAATATACCTGAGGGTCTGTCAGTACTGAGTCCACATTCCTGCAAAGAAACAACTGGCTGGAACTGAGAAGTTGCAGCTGCCTTTAGACAGAGCATGCAACTCTCCAGCTTGCCACAGTCCTCACCACTCCCTATTACTCACACCCTCCCACTTCACTCATTTATATGACCTGTCAGGCCCCTGAAGACAACCAAACTTATGACATAGATGTGTGCAGTTTCCCGTTCTCAAACCCTCTTAACTTGGCTCTTCTGAATGAAATTCCCCAAACTCAGTTGGGCTCGGTGGCTCAGCCTGTAATCCCAGCACTTTGGGAGGCCAAGGTGAGTGGATTGCCTGTGCCTGCAGGTTTGAGACCAGCCCAGGTAACTTGGTGAGACTCTGTCTCTACAATAAATAGAATATTAGCCAGTTATGGTAGTGAGCACCTGTAGTTCTAGCTACTTGGAAGGCTGAGGTAGACAGATCATAAAGCCCAATGGGTCAATGCAGGGGTGACCGTCAACATGCCACTGCCCTCCAGCCTGGGCGATGGAGTGAGACTCCAATTCAAAAAAAAAAAAGAAATTCCCCAAACTCAGGCTTAAATGCCACCTCCGCTATAGAGAAGACTCCCAACGTGACAAAGTCTGAGATGGTAATTCCCTCCTCTGAACCCTGACAAGCACTTGTCTGACAGTGCACTTAACACTTATCCTAAAGGGGTTTGGATGTTAACCATCTTCTGTCTTCCCCAAGTTGGAAGCTCTGGGATGGCCAGGACTCTGTGTGTCGTACCACGCTGGCAGCATCTGCCTGGCTCAGAACTTTGATCACAGAAGGCTCTCGGTATCCTTCTCATTCATGAGTGACAGGATTCCACGGGGCCACCTCTCTCCCTCTCTGAAAAGCTCCCACCCATTGTTCTGCCAACCTTTTTTTTTTAAGACCCCCCCAAGCACCACCTCCTCCCTTCCTCTCCACATCCTCATGACCGGAGAGGGGTGATCAAACCTGAGCGTTATCAGCTGGCTGGGAGCTGAGAGACAAGAGAGACTGCAGCTTTTGCCTTAGCTGTGCAATCGTTTTCCTTATTTTCCCACTCCAACTATTATTGCAAACTACAGACCGGTTTTGTTTGGCCCGCACAGTGTTTTTGCAAATTAGACGAGTCACCAACATTTTTAAAAATAGGGGCAATTTCCTGTATGAATTTCTGATTTCTCTTGGAAATGATTAGATGTGATACTCCCTGACAGTTAACAGTACGATAGAGTTGAGGGACAAATGTCATCTCTGGATAGGGCTTGTGGCCTCCCGTTCCCCCAGTACCCACTTCTCTTCCTGCCTGGCATGTATCATCATCATTATAACAATAACAGCAGTGAACATGTATTGAGATTTCATTACATGTCAGGTCCTACTGTAATCATATATGTCATCTTATTTATATGTCATCTCTTTGAGGCATATACTATAGTATTAACCCTATTTCACAGATAAGTAAAGTCCAGAGAAGTTAAGAAACCTGCCCAAAACCAGAGCTAGGATTCAACCCTGGGTAATCTAATTTCAAAGTCTCTATATGAACCACTCCACCATGCTGTTACAGCACACTTGAGATCGTGACTCCTGCCCTATTCTCTCCACCTTTATTTTATTTTTAATTTTTTTGGTAAAGATGGGGGTGGTCTCACAATGTTGTCCAGGCTGGTGTCGAACTGCTGACCTCAAGCGATCCTCCTGTCTAGGCCTCCCAAAGTGCTGGAATTACAGGCAAGAGCCATCATGCCCGTCCACACCTCTATTCTCAAGTAGAACAATCAGGAAAGACTCCCTCCTAAAGCCATGGGGCCAATATATAATTTTTTTTTTTAAGTTGGAGTCACACTCTGTCGCCCAGGCTGGAGTGCAGTGGCACACTCACGGCCACCCCAGCGTTGACCTGCTGGGCTCAGGTGATCCATCTGCCTCAGCCTTCCAAATATCCAGAACTACAGGCATACGCTACCACGCCTGGCTAAGTTTTTATTTATTGTAGAGATGAGGTCTCATCAAGTTGCCCAGGCTGATCTCAAACCCTCAGGTTCAGGCAAACCACTTGCCTTGGCCTCCCAAAGTGCTGCAGTTACAGGTTTGAGCCACTGCCAATATATAATTTTAACCAGAAGGTTAACTCATTTTCTCTGATTGCTCACTAAAAGAGTGGATTTCAAACTCACCCTGGGAAAGAGATGTGCATAGAGGACTCAGAAGAAAACTTACAAAGGAAAAACCTTACAAAGCTAACGTAAGCAAGAAGAGAGACATCAGTTTCCTACTCCCAAAAGCTGAACTTCACAGAAAACACAAATGAGTGTTCAGATCTAGAAGAGCAATTTTCATAGCAGGATGGATGGGGGACACCTTGGGGTCCTCGAGTCTTTTGGGGAGTCTGCCAGGTCAAAACTATTTTCTTAAAAATATTCAGACACTATCTGCCTTTTTCATTCTCAGGGAGGCTTTCTAGAGGCTAAAAGATATGATATCTCAAGAGGTTGAACGTAGAAGCAGCTATAAGAACCCAGATGACTGCAGAAATCTAAACCAATGCCACTCTTCTCCCTAAATTTTTCTGAACGCTTTTTTTTTTTTAGTCGGAGTCTCACTGTCGCCCAGGCTGGAGTGCAGTGGCACGCTCACGGCCACCACAGCCTCAACCTGCTGGGCTCAGGTGATCTTTCCACCTCAGCCTTCCAAGTAGCTGGAACCACAGGCATGCGCCACCACACCCGGCTAATTTTTTTTTCTTTATTATTTATTGTAGAGACGAGGTCTCACCAAGTTGCCCAGGCTGGCCTCAAACCCTAGACTCGCAATCCTCTCACCTCCACCTCCTAAAGTACTGGAATTACAAGCGTGAGCCACCATGCCCAGCTGTGAAAGTTTTTAAACACAAAATATCCATGCTATTCATATTCATGAGTTTGTTACTGCTTTTAAAATCAATTAATATTTTGAAAGTCTATTAGTTTAAACTTCTAACACAGCAAACAGATATAGGTCACATAAAAACTCTAAGGTTGCCAGGTCCGGTGGTTCAGCCTGTAATCCCACGCCTTTGGGAGGCTGAGGTGAGTGGACTGCCTGAGCCCGCGGGTTTGAGACCCGCCTGGGCAGCGAGACCTCATCTCTACAAAAAATCAAAATGAGCCGGGCGTGGTAGCGCACACCTGTAGTTCCAGTTACTTGGAAGGCTGAGGCGGAGGGATTGCCGGAGCCCAGGAGGTCGAGGCCACAGTGGCCGGGAGCGGCCACTGCACTCCAGTCTGGGCGACAGAGTGAGACTCCAACTCAAAAAAAAAAAAAAAAAAACAACAAAAAAAGCAACAAACAGAAAAACTCTAAGGTTTTGGCTGTGGGTTCGAAACCAGTCTGAGCAACATGGCAAGACCTCATCTCTACAGTAAATCAAAACAACTAACTGGGCATGGTAGCGCGCCTGTAGTTCCGGATACTTGGAAAGTTGAGATGGAAGGATCACCTGAGCCCAGCAGGTTGACCCTGGGGTGGTCATGAGCATGCCACTGTACTCCAGCCTGGGCGGCAGAGTGAGACTCTGACTCAACAACAACAACAAAATCTCTAAGGATTCAAAATTTTTAAACGTAAAGGAGTTTTAACAGCAAAAGTTTGAGAACTGCTCCTCTAAAAAGTCCTGCGTAGCCGGGCTTGGTGGCTCAGCCTGTAATCCCGCGCCTTTGGGAGGCTGAGGTGAGTGGATTGCCTGAGCCCGCGGGTTCGAGACCCGCCTGGGCAGCGAGACCTCATCTTTACAATAAATCAAAAAATCAGCCGGGCGTGGTAGCGCATGCCTGTAATTCTGGCTACTCGGAAGGCTGA
>NW_007246119.1:30389-32612 GCF_000164805.1 Carlito syrichta | reverse complement strand
AAAAAAAAAAAGTCCTGCGTCTGTGAATGCACCCAAGTGGATGTGTATCTGACACAGAAAGGCACTCTAAACCAAAAAGTCCAAACAGGCCCACAGATACGTTTTATAAGGTCCGTACAGTCTCATTTAATTATTATGATTATTTTTGAAGTTGGAATCTGACTCTGTCACCCAGGAAGGAGTGCAGTGGCACTCTCATGGCCACCGCCTCAGGTGATTCTTTCGCCTCAGTCCTCCAAGCAGCTGGAACCACAGGTGCATGTAATTCTTAAATTATTATATACAGGTACATGTAATTCTTAAATTATTATATTTGTAGCCAGCATTTAGAAGTAAGAAGATTTTACCTGGCTGGGCAAGGGAGCTCAAGTTTGTAATCCCAGCACTTTGGGAGGCCAAGCTGGAAGGATCGCTTTAGCCCAGGAGTTCAAGGCTGCAGCGAGCTATGATCATGCCACTGCACTCCAGCATGGACAACAGAGCAAGACCCTGTCTCTCTCTCTCAAAAAAAAAAAAAAAAAAAGGAGGTTTCACATGAGAATGGTTTTCTGGCTTCCTCTCAAAAAATCCAGAAGGTCTGGCAACACTGAGCTGGTACTTCCACCTGGCCATTTCCAGTGGTTGGAATCTCTTAGGTGGGGCACACAATGTTTGGGTTACCACACTCCCTGTCTCTACAGTCTTTTCCCTGCCTCTCCCCTTTAAGTATCCAAGTTGCTACTCTGAGATAGAGAATGAAAATCCTTTGCAATAAACATCAACAATGAAACACCTGTCAATCGAATGTGTCTGCATTCCTTCCAACGGGGCAACGTGCACAATATATAATGTATATAATGTGTTTCCTATCCGACTTCCCAAAGCAGCAACTTGCATGGTGTCCCCACTGGTACAGAGACAGAGGAGAAACCTATCTGAGAATGAAAGGGTATCTTTGGTGTCTCTGGACAAGCGCAAAGGGAGGAAACTCACCAGGAGAAGAGCAAACGAGTGAATCTCCAGGAAACAGGAGGGCCCGGGTTAGCCCCACGGGGAGGGGGTGCAGGTGCCAATCGGATGGCTATTTCCTCCTGGAATGCTGGATGGTAAATTCCGGACACTCTCAATTTCTTTTGCCCTGAAAGCAGGTGGTGGAAAGGAGGGGACAGTCAGAATTAGGACCCCAAAGAGACAAAGACACAGGTGTGAGACTAGGGGAGAGGACAATTTCTGGAAGAAGGAAGAGAGCAATACTCAACAGGAGAGATCTGAGTTGGGGAGGGGTGGGCAAGAGGAAATACTGTTTCCTTCTTTCCTTATTCCCTGCTTCCCCAAAGACCTATAGAGTTTTGCTGGGAGAGGCTTAATTGGGGCAGAATTAGTGATAAAAAGGGATTTTTGTGGGAAAGTCGAGGAGGGAGGGTTGAAAATAAATGTTAGACAAGAGAGAAACTGGAGGACTGAGCTGGTTCGTTGTCAGTGGAAAGCTATTCCAAAACGAAGGACTCTAGGTGGGAAAAACAAAACAAAACAAAACAAAATAAAAAATGTTTTTTGGCTGGAAAGTGATCCTGAATGGAGGGGAAAAAAACTGAATTAAAACTTTATTTCACTCCGAGATGAAGTACCTGGTGCATGAAGCTGGAGGGCCGCGTTTAAAAAAATAAAAAATAATAATAATAAAACCCAACTTTTTTCCTTTTCTTGCTAATGGAAGTTCCTAAAAGAAATACAGGAGAGAATTTTGGTGTTGCTGGGAGCTCCTAAAAAGGACAAATCTGGGTCCCCGACAGTGGAAAGTGGGGCTACTGGGAAAGAAGAGGGATTCCTAGCAGAAGGGGCCTGGAGGCGGGCAGCGAATGCAAAGCCGTGGTGCAGAAAGCGCGGAGGTCGGGTAGGGCCTGCGGCGCGAGCTGGGGGGCTGCGAGGGGACAGTTGGGGCCTGGGGGAGAAGGAGGGACAGAAGAGGGGTGCAGCGGGTCAAGGGCTCCCAAGGAGCCCTCTCCACGGGGGAAGGGGCTGCGGGGGTGCAGGAGGCCCGGAGCTGTTGAGGAGCAGAAGGTGCGTGCGCGACGCGGGGTGCCCGCCCCGCCTGCTGCGGCCCCCCAAAGGCGAACGGGCCCCCTAGAAAAGGAAATATAGAAACGACTGAGAGTGTAAAGTGGGGGAGAGGCTGAAAAAGGAGAAAGGGGCGGGAAAGGGGGGACAGGGAGGAAAGTGACGTGCAGGGCAGCAGCAACGAGA
>NW_007246119.1:26847-30236 GCF_000164805.1 Carlito syrichta | reverse complement strand
CCTCTTCGCAGAGGCCTGTGCGCCTTCACAGAGCCCTCTGTGCCCTGCGCCGCTGGGGGGAGCGCAGGGGAGGAGGGGGCCTACCGGGGGAGAGGGGAGCGCGAGGAGGAGGGAACTGGCCCTGGGAGGGGTGACTGGGCCTGGGAGGGACGGAGCATGGGGAAGGGAGAGGACTGGGCCAGGGAGGGAGAGGGCTCCGGGAAAGGGCACTGGCCCCGGGCGAGGGGGGACTGGCCCTGGAGGGACAGGCCAGGGAGCACGACCTCCTGCAGGGAGGCTGGAAACTCATTCCTTAGGCATTTATTGGGCGCGGAAGACCCACAGCGACTGAAAGCAGGTTGTGGTTGCCTGGCTGCAAGAAGGGGCATTATCTGTGGAGCAGCATAGGGATCTTTTTGTTTTCATCCAAAAGGGGATCTTGCTCTGTCTCCCAGGCTGGAGTGCGGTGGCTCAATTGCAGATCACTGCAGCCTTCACCTCCTGAGCTCAGGCAATCCCCTGGTCTCAGCCTCCCGAGTAGCTGGGACTACAAGTATGTGTCACTGTATCTGGCTAATTTGTTTTGTAGAAATGGGGGAGATCTCACTTTATGGCCTGGATTGGTCTCAAACTCCTGGTCTCAAGCAGTCCTCCCACCTTGGCCTCCCAAGGGGATAGACTTGCAGGCATGAGCCACCACGCCCAGTTTTTTAAAACATTGGTTTCTGGGGGAAGAAACAGAGGAAAGGACAGGGACTGGCTTTCGCTTTGAATTCCTTCATTTAGCAAATATTGAGTTTCTCTTCTAGGTGCTGAGATAGTGTCTGGGTCAAACAAATATCCCTGCCTTCGCGTGGAGCTTGTGTGTTAGAGCAGCACCGTTCAACAGAAATATGATGCAAGGTTCAAGCACCAACCACATGTAATTTTGCATTTTCTAGTAACTATGTTTTTTTAAAATTAACTGAGCATGGTGCTGCACCTGTAGTCCCAGCTGTTCCATAGGCTGAGACCTTCAGAAGGGTCCTTGAGCTCAGGAATTCAAGGTTGCAGTGATCTCTGATCACACCACTGCACTCCAGCCTAGTCAACAGAGGGAGACCCTGTATCAAATAAATAAATAAAGGCAAAGGAAAAAAAGCAGGTGAGATTAATTTTAATAATATATTTGAGATCGGGCACAGTGGCTCACGCCTGTAATCCCAGCACTTTGGGAGGTGGTGGCGAGAGGATTGCTTGAGCTCAGGTTCAAGACCAGCCTGGGCAACATGGTGAGACCTCATCTCTTCAATAAATAAATAATTAAATTAGCCAGTCGTGGTGACACACACTTGTAGTCCCAGCTACTCAGGAGACAGAGACAGAAGGATCACTTGAGCCCAGCAAGTTGAGGCTGCAGGGGCTGTGATGGCATCATTTGCCCTCCAGCCTGGGCAACAGAGAGACTTCAACTCAAAAATAAATAAAATAATATATTTGATCCAAAATATTATTTCAACATGCTATTGATGTACAAATTTTTAATAAGATAGTTTTCACGTTTGGGGCTAAGTCACTATCTTACATTCACAGGACATCTCAATTCATACCAGTCACGTTTCCAGGGCTTCATAGGTACTTATAGCTAGTGGCTGTTATACTCAGCAGCACACCTCTAGGGGACAAACTAATACATCTGTAACGCCATGTGGGTTTGCTTTGAAGAACAATAAAGGAGACAGAGAGCATCAGAGGGTGCTGTTTTATTCAGGTCAGTGAACGTGTCTCTGGTGACATGACAGTGGACAGAGGCCTGAGGGAAGTGAGGAAGGAAGATGTGGGACCCCTTTGAAAGACAACAGAGAGAACAGTGTAGCTAGAACTATGTGGGAAAAGGAATGAAGAAACTAGGGGCAGATTATGCAGGGCCTTGTAGGTTGTGTTAAGGCAGGAATTGAACACCTAGAAACAGTGGAATTCTTCCTTTGTTTAGCACACATTTCTAAAATACTTAGTTTCATTCATGTACAGTACATCCCCTACATACAAACTTCAAGTTGCGAACTTTCAAAGATGCAAATATGTGTTCACATGTCCAGTCGCATAAGTTAGTTCACGGGCTGGCGTAGTACATTGTCACGTGCGTGCGTTCTCTACAAGTGGTTGTGCTTTGGGGTACTTTCTGTACAGTTCTTTAAGAGCAGAGTAGTACAATATCTTTATTTTGTTCCAGTTTTTTTTAATTTCTAAAGCTCTGCCACAAGTTTCTAACGAGTGCTGATAGTTACCTGCCACACTCTCACCAGGTCTGTTGTAGCCAGCAAACAGTGGCTCTGGGGTGTTTCTGGGGTGGCTCTGCCTTGCTGCTGGTACTGATAACTTCCTGCTTCATCATCTTGAGGCCAATGATCTTGGCCTCTAAGTATCTTTATGTCAAGCCCGGGATGCCCAGAAGCAGGCATAAAAGCAGCAGTGATGTTGCTGTACTGTCTAGCCAATTATGTTAGTTGGGTACCTAGGCTAACTTTGTTGGACTTAACAAATGCACTCTCAGTATAGAACTCTTTCTTATGTAGGGGACTTATTGTAGTCTATCCCCTGGGTGGAGGAAGTAAGGACCCTAGCTGTGACAGAAGAGAGTTTAGTTAAAAAACAGGACTAAAGCTGCTGAAATTAACTAGCATCTTTATGTCCTTTGACAAACTTTGAACACTTCATAGAGGAACACAGAAGATACTTGCAACACATACCACAGAAAGTCGCATCCAGAATTTATTTTAAAGGCCAATGCTTGAGACGACCCAATAAAGAAAAGTTATGAAGAGTCAGTTCACACAGGAGGAAACACCAGTTGAAGGCTAACCACAGGAACAGGGAATGCAAATTAAAGCCACAGGTACTGTTTGGAAAATTGTAAAATTTCTTCGGTTTGGTGAAGCAAGAAGAACTCATGTGGTTCTATAACAGTACAGTTGATACAGCCACACTGGCAAATCCCACATCCTGGGCTGATGCCAGAAAAATGCTGGATCATGTGCACCAGGAGGCACATAAGAATAATCACATGCAGCAATGTTTGGAATAAAAAAATCCTGGATTGAATCCTGGATCCTGGGTTGAATGCTTCTGGAATGTAAAAAATAAAAAATCAAAACATATTTGTGGAAAAAAAAACAAATAGTGAAATCTTAAAGACTGGAACTTTAAAAGTAAGGGGCCAGGCTCAGTGACTTAACTTGTAATCCCAGAACTTTGGGAAGCGGAGGTGAGTAGATTGCCTGAGGCTGTGGGTTCAAGCCCCGGCAACTTAGCAAGACCTCTCTCCACAATAAATAAAAAACTAGCTGGGCATAGTAGCACGCACCTGTAGTTCCAGCTACTTGAAAGGCTGAGGCGGAAGGATCGCTGGGGTGGCCACGAGTGTGCCACTG
>NW_007246119.1:24975-26770 GCF_000164805.1 Carlito syrichta | reverse complement strand
CCAAACCCCCCCCCCCCCAAAAAAAGGTATCCATATGTTTTAAAATTTTTGTAGAGACAGATTCTCACTATGTTGCCCAGGTTGGTCTTCAACTCTTGGCCTCAAGCAGTCCTCCGACCTCAGCCTCCCAAAGTGCTGGGATCACAGGCATGAGCCACATGTCAGGCCAGATCTGCTTAAGTTTTTTTTTTTGTTTGTTTTTTTGAGTTGGAGTCTCACTCTGTCACCCAGGCTGGAGTGCAGTGGCATGATCACGGTTCACTGCAACCTTGATCTCTTGGATTCAGACAATCCTTCCACCTCAGTCTGCCGAGTAACTGGGACTACAGGTGTGTGGCACTGCATCCAGCTAATTTTTTTATTTATATTTTTGTAGAGACAAGGTCTCACTATGTTGCCCAGGTTGGTCTTGAACGCCTTGGCTCAAGCAATCCTCCTGCCTCAGCCTCCAAAAATGTTGGGATTACAGGCCACTTCACAGTAATGTATCCATGTTTTTGTAGTTTCCATATATGTATAGTTATGTATCAAGTAACAATAGGACTACTTCTGGGAGATGCATCACAGAGTGCAAGCATCACAGAGTGCACTTATGCAAACCTAGATGGTAGAGCCCAGTTGGGAAACACCAAGACTGGATGGTTCAGCCTGTCACTACTAGGCTGCAAACCTGGACAGCATGTTACTGCACTGGTTGCTGTAGGTAACTGTACCACAATACTATTTGTGTAGCTCAACATCTAAATATAGAAAAGGCATAGTAAGCCAGGAGTGGTGGCTCACGCTTGTAATCCCAGAACTTTGGGAGGCCAAGGAGGAAGGATTTCCTGAACCCTGGTGTTCAAGACGAACCTGGGCAACTTGGTGAGACCTCGTCTCTACAATTAAAAAAAAATTAGCCGGACTTGGTGGTGTGTGCCTGTAGTTCAAGTTAGATGGAAGGCTGAGGTGGAAGGATCACCTGAGCCCAGCAGGTCGAGACTGGTGCCATGAGCATGTCACTGCACTCCAGCCTGGGAGAGAGAGTGAGACTCAGACTCAGAAAAAAAAGAAAAAAGAAAAGGTACAGCAAAAAAGATGGTATTATAATCTAACGGGACCACTGTCATATGTGCAGTTCTTCGTTGACCAAAATGCCACTACTATGTAGCACTTGACTGTACTATGATAATGTAAGATGCTGACATCAGGGAAAACTGGGGGAGGGCATGTGAGGACTCTCTGTACTGTCTTTCCAATAAATCTAAAATAAATCTAAAACGTTCCTGTAAATCTAAAATGATTCCACCAGGTGTGATGGCTCACGCTTCTAATTCTGGCACTTTGGGAGGCCCAGACAGGAGGATCACTTGAATCCAGAAGTTTGAGACCTGCCTGGGCAACAGAGTGAGACCTCATATCTACAAAAAATCAAAATATTAGCCGGGCATGGTGGCACACACCAATAGTTCCAGCTACTTGAGAGGCTGAGGCAGGAAGATTGCCTGGTCCCAGGAGGTCGAGGCTGCAATGAGCCATGATTGTGCCACTGTACTCCAGCCTGGGCAACAGAGTGAAACCCCAACTGAAAAAAAAAAATAGAAATTTAGGGGGAAAAAGATAATTCCCACCTATAGGAGACTAGATAAATTGTCAATTTATTCAATGGAATACTATACAGCAGCGAAAAAGAGTTCATTTCTGTTACAACACAGATGTGCCCCCATTTATTTATAGTTTCCAGACACAGGCAAAACTAAATAATATACACTTTACAGAAACAAATATAGTTACTTTTTTTTTTTTTTTTTTTTGG
>NW_007246119.1:6904-24955 GCF_000164805.1 Carlito syrichta | reverse complement strand
CCCTTCCGAGTAGCTGGAATTACAGGCGTGCGCTACCACGCCCGGCCGATTTTTTGATTTATTGTAGAGATGAGGTCTCGCTGCCCAGGTGGGTCTCGAACGCGCGGGCTCAGGCAATCCACTCACCTCAGCCTCCCAAAGGTGCGGGATTACAGGCTGAGCCACTGAGCCCGGCTTAGAGTTACTTTTTAAATGTTTTCTATTTTTATTTTAGATTTGGGGGTACATGTATGTTTGTTACATGGACATATTGTGTACTGGTGGGGATTGGGTCTCAGGTGGCCCATTCCCCAAATAATGAACATTGCACCCAACAGGTAATTTCTCAACACCAGCACCCACTGCCTCCCCCCTTATTGGTGTCCCCACCATCTATTATTTCCATCTTTGTGGCCATTTAGCTCCCACATGTAAGTGAAAACATGCAGTGTTTGGCTCTCTGTTTCTGAGTCACTTTAATTAGAATGACGATCTCCAGCTCTGCCCATGTCATTGCAAAGGACATGACTTCATTCTTTTTTATGACTGCAGAGTATTCCAGAGTATATATAAGCCCTCTGACAATTAAGTTCACAAACTCATCCTAGACAGTGTTGCCCAGGTTGGTCTTGAACCCACGGACTCAGGCAATCCTCTCATCTCTACCTCCCAAAGTACTGGGATTATAGGTGTGAGCCACCATGTCCAGCTCATGATTTTGATTTTGTGAATAGTACTGCAATGAACATGTGAATACATGTATCTTTTTTATAAATTGATTTACTTTTCTTTGTGTAGATCCCTGTTGGAATTGCTGGGTCAAATGGTAATTCAATTTTTAGTTCTCAAGAAAAATGTCCAGGCTGGGTGTGGTGGTTCACCCTGCAATCCCAGCACTTTGGGAGGCTAAGGTAAGAGGATTGCCTGAGCTTGGGGATTTGAGACCAGCCTGGGCAACTCGGTAAGAACTCGTCTCCGCAATAAATCACAAAAACTAGCCGGGCATGGTGGCATGCATCTGTAGTTCCAGCTACTTGGAAGGCTGAGGCGGACGGATCACCAGAGCCCAGTAAGTTGACGCTGGGGTGGCCATGAGTGTGCTACTGCACTCCAGTCTGGGTAACAGAGTAAGAATCCAACTCAAAAAAGATTGTTTTGTCTGGTTTTTTTTTTTTTTTTTGGTTGCATATAAATTTTAAGATTATTTTTTCTAGTTCTGTGAAGAATGAAGTTGGTATTTTGATCAATATTGCATTGAATCTGTAGATTGCTTTGGGCATTATGGTCATTTTAACAATATTGATTCTTCCAGTCCATGAACATGAGATATTCTTCCATTTGTTTGTGTTGTCTGTGATTTCTTTTATCAGTGTTTTTGTAGTGCTTGCAAAGATATTTAACTTCCTTAGTTAGGTGTATTTCTAGTTTTGGGCTTGGGGGGGCTAGTGTGAACAGAATTGAGCTCTGGATTTGGTTCTTCGCTTGAGCATTGTTGGTGTATAAAAATGATATGGATTTTTGTACATTGATTTTGTGTCCTGAGGCTTTACTGAAGTCATTTATTAGGTCTGGGAGCTTCTTGGAGGAGTCTTTAGGGTTTTCTAGGTATACAGTCATATCATCTGCAAACAAGGATAATTTGACTACCTCATTGCCAGTCTGGATGTCTTTTATTTATTTATTTTTCTGGATTGCTCTTGCTAGGACTTCCAGTGTGATGTTGAATAAGAGTGGTGAGAGTAGACATCCCTGTCTTGTTCGTGCTCTGAGGGGGAATGTTTTAGACTTTTCCCAAGTATGATGTTGTCTGTGGGTTTGTCATATATGGCTCTTATTATCTTGAGATTTGTTCCTTCAATGCATAGTTTGTTGAGGGTTTTTATTATGAAGGGATGTTGGATTTTATTAAATGCCTTTTCTACATCTATTGAGATGATCTTATGGCATTTAGTTTTTGGTTTTTTTTTGCTTCTGTTTATGTGGTAGAACATGTTTATCAATTTTTGGATATTGAACCATCCTGGCATCCCTGGAATAAAACCCACTTGGTCATGATAATTTTTCAGACATGCTGTTGAATTTGGTTTGCTAGTATTCTGTTGAAGATTTTTACATGTATATTCATCAGGGAAATGGACTTGTGGTTTTCTTTTTTTTGTTGTGTTCTTGCCTGATTTTAGTATCAGTGTTAATGAATTAGGGAGGAGTCTCTCCTCCTCTATTTTTTGGAATAGTTTCAGTACATTTGGTACCAGCTCTTTTTTATGCTTGACAAACTCCAGCTATGAATCCAGGTAGAGTTTTGGGGGTTTTTTTGTTTTTGTTTTTTTGGCTTTTTTTGAGTTGGAGTCTCACTCCATCTTCCAGGCTGGAGTGCAGTGGCATGCTCACGGCCACCCCAGCGTCAACCTGCGGCTCAGTTGATCCTTCCACCTCAGTCTTCCAAGTAGCCAGAACCACAGGTGTGCACTACCGTGCCTGGTTAATTTTAAAATTTTTATTGTAGAGATGAGGTCTCACTAAGTTGCCCAGGCTGTTCTCGAGCCCATGGGCTCAGGCAGTCCCCTCACCTCAGCCTCCTAAATGCTGGGATTACAGGCTTGAGACACCACACCCAGCTAAAGGTATTTTTTAAAAGCAAGAGGATACTGGGCATTGTGGCTCATGCCTATAATCCTAGCCCTTTGGGATGCCAAGACAAGAGGATTGCCTAAGTCCACAGGTTCAAGACCAGCATGAGCAACTTGGCAAGACCTCATCTCTGCAATAAATCAAGAAAAATTAGCTTGGCATGGTGGTGCATTCCTGTAGTTCCAGCTATTTGGAAGGCTGAGGTGGAAGGATCCCCTGAGCCAAGCAGGTTGAGGCTGCAGTGACCATGAGTGTGTCACTGCACTCCAGTTTGGGTGCACTCCAGTTTGGGTGACAGAGTGAGACTCTGAAAAAAAAAAAAAAGCAGCTACAGAGGAGAAGTTGAGGGCCAATGAGAGAATCTGGTCAGCCAGGAAAGACTAGCTTAAGGGAATGTTGGAAGTGAGTGGAAGTTGGTAAGTGTTCTGAAAAGCTGTTGCTGTATAACAAATTGTAAGAACACAGTGGATTAAACCATAGCAGTCATTTATTTTGTCACAAATCTCTGACTTAACTGGACTCAGGGTTGTAGTCAAATGGTGGCTGGGGTGAAGTTATTTCAAAGGCTTCTTCTCTTGACGTCTAGTGGTTCATGCTGGTTGCCAGCCAGGACCTCCACTGGGGCCTTTGGCCAGAACACCAACACATGGCCTCTCCATGTGGTCTGGGTTTCCTCTCAATATGGCAGCTTCAGTGAACTGGGACTCCTTGCATGGGAGCTCAAGGATCTAAAGGTGTATGTCCCATGAGAGCGAAACAGAAAATAAGGCCAGGCGTGGTGGCTCTGGTCTGTAATTCTAGCGCTTTGGGAGGCTGAGGCGGGAGAATCACTTCAGCCCAGGTGTTCAAGATCAACCTGGGCAACATAGCGAGATCTGATAGCTATAAAAATTTTAAAAATTTAGCTGGGTATGGTAGCATGTGCTTGTAGTCCCAGCTACTCAGGTGGCCGAAGAGGAAGGATCACTGAGCCCAGGAGGTTAAGGCTGAGGGTACTGCACTCCAACCTGGGTGTCAGAATGAGACCTTGACAGGAAAAAAAAAGTCAGCATGGTGGCGTGCGCCTTCTAGTCCCATCCACTCAGGAGGCTGAGGCTGAAGGATCGTTTGAGGCCAGGAGTTCAAGCCTGCCATGAGCTATGATTGCACCACTGCACTCAGCCTAGCAACAGAGCAAGACCCTGTCTCTGAAAATGAATAAATAAACAGAAACCATGTTGTCTTTCTATTACCTTCAAAAGTCACATAGAGTCCTGCATCTGTTTCCTAGGTCTGGCATAACAAGTAACACAAACTGGGTGGCCTAAACAATGGAAATGGGCTGGGCTTGGTGGCTCAGTCTGTAATCCCAGCACTTTGGGAAGCTGAGGTGAGTGGATTGCCTGAGCCAGTGGATTCAAGACCAACCTGGGCAATATGGTGAGACCTCATCTCTACAATAAATTAAAAATTAGCCGGATGTGGTAGTGCATGCCTGTAGTTCCGGCTACTTGGAAGGCTGAGGCAGAAGGATCACCAGAGCCCAGCAGGTCAACGCTGGGGTGGCCGTGAGTGTGCCACTGCACTCCAGCCTGGGCAACGAAGTGAGACTCCAACTAAAAATAACAACAGCAAAAACCCAATAGAAATGTATTATCGCTGGGATCTGGAGGCAGAAAGTCCCAGAGCAAGGTGTTGGCTGGATTGGTTCCTCTGAGGCTCGTGAGGGAGAATCTGTTCCAGTCTTTCTCCGAGACCTGAAGACTTGCTAGCAGTCTTTGGCTTGTACAAGTATCACCCGAATCTGTCTTCATCTTCACATGATGCTCTCCCTGTGTGTGACTCTGTGTCCAAATTTTCCCTTTCTTTTCCACTGAAAAGTCTTCTCACATTTTTTAAACATTTTCTTCTTTTAAAAAATTTTTAACTTTTATATGCATTTTTTAGAGATAAAGTCTCACTATATTGCCCAGGTTGGTCTCGAACTCCTGGGCTCATATGATTCTCCTGCCTCAGCCTCCCAAAGTGCTGGGATTACAGGCGTGAGCCACCACACCTAGTTGAATTTTTTATTTATTGTAGAGATGAGGTCTCACCAAGTTGCCTGGGCTGGTCTCAAACCCCTGAACTCAGGCAATCCTTTCGCCTCCACCTCCCAAAGTGCTGGGATGACAGGCAGGAGCCACTGCACCCGGCCCTAATTTCCCCTTTATAAGGACACCGGTAATATTGGATTGGGGCCCACCTCACTGCAGTACAACCTCTTCTTAACCTAACTTACTTAACTGTAACAACGCTATTTCCAAATAAGGTCACTTTCTGAAGTGTTGGACTTCAACACAGAAATTGGAGGCGAGGGCCATCCATAGTGGCGCACACCTGTAATCCCAATACTTTGGGAGGCCAAGGCAGGAGGACTGCTTGTGCCCAGGAGTTCGAGACCAGCCTGGGCAATGTAGTGAGACATCGTCTCTACGGAAAAAAAAAAATTAACCAGGCATGGTGGCACGTGCCTGTGGTTCCAGCTACTTGGAAAGCTGAGGTGGAAGGGTCACCTGAGCCCAGCAGGTTGAGGCTGCAGTGGCCACGAGCGTGCCACTGCACTCCAGACTAGGCATGAAAGTGAGACCCTGATGTATAAATACATACATACATACATAAAGGTACCAATTAAGTTAAAATTTCTTAACTAAATTACATTATCAGCCAGGCTCGGTGGCTCAGCCTATAATCCCAGCACTTTGGGAGGCAGAGGCGAATGGATTGCCTGAGCCAATGGGTTTGAGACCAGCCCGGGAAACTTGGCAAGACCTTGTCTCTCAAATAAAAATTAGCTGAGCGTGGTAGTGGGTGCCTGTAGTTCTGGCTATTTGGAAGGCTGAGGCATAAGGATGCTGGAGCCCAGGAGGTTGATGCTGGTGTGGCAATGAGTGTGCCACTGCACTCCAACCTGGGCGACAGAGTGAGACTCAAAAAAAAAAATTTACATTATGCCAGGTGAGATTTACACCTGTAATTACAACACTTTAGGAGGTTGGGGTAGGAAGATCACTTAAACCCAGGGGTTCGAAACCAACCTGGGCATTATAACAAGACCCTGTCTTTATTTTATTTATTTTTTATTTTTTTTTGCTGGGCATGGTGACTCAAGCCTGCAATCCCAGCACTTTGGGAGGCTGAGGGGAGAGAATTGCCTGAACCTGCGAGTTTGACACCAGCCTGGGCAGCATGGTGAGACCTCGTCTTTACAATAAATCAAAAAATTAGCCGAGTGTGGTACTGCATGCCTGTAGTTCTGGTTACTTGGAAGATTGAGGCAGAAGGATCACCTGAGCCCAGCAGGTCGAGGCTGCAGTGGCCATGAGTAGCGTGCTGCTGCACTCTAGCCTGGGAAACAGAGTGAGACTCCAACTCAAAAAAGAAAAAGAAATAGCCCCACCTTTATGGACTTCATGATTCTTTGAGAGATAAAAGAGACCCATAAAATAACAAAGATCGATTGCTGGGACCAGTTCAGTGGCTCAACCCTGAAATCCCTGCATTTTGGGAGGCTGAGGTGGGAGGATTGCTTGAGCCCAGGAGTTTGAAACCAGCCTGGGCAACATAGTGATATCTTGTCTCTACAAAAAATAAAAACTGAGCTGGGCTCGGTGGCTCGGCCTGTAATCCCGCGCCTTTGGGAGGCTGAGGTGAGTGGATTGCCTGAGTCCGCGGGTTCGAGACCCACCTGGGCAGCGAGACCTCATCTCTAAAATAAATCAAAAGATCAGCCGGGTGTGGTAGCGCATGCCTGTAATTCCGGCTACTTGGAAGGCTGAGGCAGAAGGATCGCCGGAGCACAGCAGGTCGAGGCTGCGGTGGCTGGGAGCAGCCACTGCACTCCAGTCTGGGCGACAGAGTGAGACTCCAACTCAAAAAAATAAAAAAATTAAAAAAAAATAAAATAAAAAATAAAAAATAAAAACTTAGCTGAGTGTGGTGGTGCAGGCCTGTAGTCCCAACTACTCAGGAGGCTGAGACAGAAGGATTATCTGAGCCCAGAAGGTTGAGGCTGTGGTGGCTGTAATCATGCCACTGCTCTCCAGCCTGGGTGGTAGAACCTGTCACTTTAGGGAAAAAAAAAAAAAAAAAGAGAGGTGGAAAGTGGAGCTACTGTTTCAAAAAAAAAAATTCATTCAGTGATTTTGTCTAATATATAGCTCATATTCAGATTTCCCCAAGTGTCCCCCAAATATCTCACCTTAGTAACATTCTGGGAGACAATTTGAGCTGTCTTCAGGTTGATTATAAGAGCATGAGACTCTTTTTTTTTTTTGAAAGCAGGATTTATTGAGAGGACAGAAAAGCTCCCACCGTGGGAGGGGACCCGAGGGGATTGCCCGAGCATGAGACCCTTAACCTCAGGGTCATGGAATGGGCCCCACGTTGAGCGTTGAGCGCCAGAGAATGCTGACAAAAATTATGAAACTTTGTAAACTATTTTAAAAGGTTTCTTCTAGCCTGGCATAGTGGCTTATGCCTATACTCCCAGCATTTTGGGAGGCAGAAGCGAGAAGATTGCCTTAGTCCAGGGGTTTGAGACTAGCCTGGGCAACTTGATGAGAACTCATTTCTACAATAAATCAAAAATTAGCCAGGTGTGGTGGCATGCACCTGTGGTTCCAGCTACTTGGAAGCCTGACGTAGAAGGATCGTCTGAGCCCAGCAGGTTAGGCCATAATGGCCTAAGCATAATGGCCTAGGCATAATGGCCATAAGCATGTCACTGCACTCCAACCTGGGCGACAGAGTGAGACTCTGACTCAAAAAAAAAAAAATGTTTCTTCTGATCCAAATGTGAGTGACCTAGGCCCATGGCACAGTCCTAAGAAGTCCTGAGAACATGTGCCCAAAATCGTTGACTTGCAGCTAGGCTTTATACTTTTTTTTTTTAGTTGGAGTCTCGCTCTGGTACCCGACTGGAATGTAGTAGCATGCTCACAGTCATCCCAGTATTGACCTGCTGGGCTCTGGCAATCCTTCTGCTTCAGTCTTCCAAGTAGTTGGAACTACAGGTGTGTGCTACCACGCCTGGCTAATTTTTTTTATTTATTGTAGAGACGAGGTCTCTCCATGTTGCCCAAGTTGGTCTCGAATCCATGGGCTCAGGTAATTCTCTCGCCTTGGACTCTTAAAGTGCTGGGATTACAGGCTTCAGCCACTACGCCTGGCCAACTTTATACATTTTTAGGGAGGTAGAAGTTACAGGCAAAACATAAATCAATACGTGTAAGGCTTCTATTGGTTGGTCCTGTGACCATCTCAGGTGGGGTGTTGCAAGTCCAGGTAGATTTGAAGGTGTTCTGGTTGGCAGTTGGTAGAAAGAGCTAGGCTCTGTCTGAAGAATCTGCAATCAGGAAAAGAAACGCTGAGTTAAGATTAGGGGACTTGGCCAGACTAAGTAATTTCTAAGAAACTTTCAGGTTCCTTGTTGAAAGCGGAAGGTCAAAGATCACCCCTTAGCTGGCTGAAGCCATAGAAATGATAATGAGCTCACCTTTTTGGTAAGGAGCCTGTGGATTGGAAACATCTCTTGCAGGAAAAAAACACTCCCCTTGTCTCCTCCCATCTAGCACACTACCATGGCAGCAATTATGTGACTAATCCACCCATTTGTCTGCTGTCCATTACCTGACTTCAGTACCTGTGCTTACCTGCCCCTTCATGATGACGGGAATAAACCATCACCCAATCACCTTAACGACCTTCCCCCATCAAAGGGAAGGGTTAAAATGACTCAACCATGAGCATCCAGTGGCCATTGCCTTGCTAAGCTCTGGTGTGGCCATGTGCTCTTTGAGCTATGGCCAGGCCATGTTTTCCTAAGTTTTGGCCCCCCTCTTCTGCCTTGGGGAGGTGAATCTCGTTTCTCTCACTCTGTAATTTCGTTTTTAAATAAACTATATTTTCTAATCCAACCTCTGTGCAATTCTTTACATCTTTCATGCGGCACCAGGTCGCACACCAGACACCCACATCCCTGGAAGGCCTGACCTAACATTCTGGAGGCCCCACTGGGAGCATGACCTAACTGTTAGTGTTCTAGGAATCCATCGGCAGGATTGTACCGGCTAATTGCATTCAGCTTCAGTAAATTTGGGGGGGCAGATTCTTTCAGTGCATTTGCCCATTTCATGATGGGTCATTTACGAGCACACACCTGCCCCCAATGCACTGAATGTCCAACAGTTTTTGACCCACAATGGCATGAACTCTGTGCCCCACCCTCCCCATTCACCTGACCTTGCCCCAAGCGACTTTTTGTTGGTTGGTTTGTACCCCCAGATGAAAAAAGTCTTCAAAGGGAAACATTTTGCTGATGTGAAAGCGGTGGAGCAAAAGACGGCAGAAGCACTAAAAGACATCAAAATGAATGAGTTCAAAAGTGGTTTTGAACTGTGGAAAAAGTATCTCAATAGGTGTACTACATCAAACAGAGAGTACTTCGAAGGTGACTGAAGTTTACACATGGGACAATAAATATACAATTTTTTTTTGAGTCGGAGTCTCACTCTGTCGCCCAGGCTGGAGTGCGGTGGCATGCTCATGGCCACTGCAGCCTCAACCTGCTGGGCTCAGGCGATCCTTCTGCCTCAGCCTTCCAGGTAGCTGGAACCACAGGCATACATCACTATGCCTGGCTGATTTTTTGACTTATTGTAGACATGAGATTTCACCAAGTTGCCCATGTGGGTCTCAAACACCTGGGCTTAGGCAATCCTCTCGCCTTGGTCTCCCAAAGTGCTGGGATGAAAGGCTTGAGCTACTACACCTGGCATTTATACACAATTTTTTATAAATAAATTCAGGTTTTGGGGGGTCCCCCTTTGTACAGGCCATATTCAGAGTCCCCAAGGGTTTCACCATAGCAATACTCCAGGTGACAATTAGAGCTGTCTCGAGATTGATGATATGAAATTGTAAAGGAGACTGTTCAGAGAATAGAATCACCACCTTCCCACGACTTCCCTCCTTGGTGTGACCAAATTTTGCACAACCAGCTTCGCACATAATGCTGTGGTAGAAAATACACCATCTTTGGTCAGCCAGCCGGACCACACGCCCAGAGATTCTGAATGAATTCTGGCCTGTGGCTGGGCACTGTTTTGCTTTAAAGCTCCCCTGGTGGTGCCAGGGTGCAGCCAGGTCTGGGAATCACCTGCCCTTTCAAAAGTGGATCGTTGGCCGGGCTCGGTGGCCCAGCCTGTAATCCCAGCACTTTGGGAAGCTGAGACCAATGGATTGCCTGAGCCCACGGGTTCGAGAGCACTCTGCGTAACTTGGCGAGACCTCATCTCTACAATACATAAAAAATTAGGCGGGTGTGGTAGCACATGCCTGTAGTTCTGGTTAATTGGAAGGCTGAGGAGGAAGGATCACCAGAACCCAGCAGGTCGAGACTGTGGTGGCTGGAAGCGTGCCACTGCACTCCAGCCTAGGCAACAGAGTAAGACTCCAACTCAAAAAAAAAACCAAAAAACAAAAACGAAAGAAAGTGGATTGCCTGCAGTCCCTGGGACAAGGATGCATGAAGCTGTCCCCATGGTCCTCCCCACCACCCAAAGGCAGACAACAGGTGGGCACACTGCTGGTCACGCCAAGCTCACTTTCCTGGGGGCCTGAAAACTCTGAGCATTTCTGGGCTTTTTTGAGACAGGATCTCTCTCTGTGCCCAAGCTGGAGTGCAGTGGCATGTTCATAGCTCACTGCAGCCTTGACCTCCTGGATTCAAGCGATCCTCCCACATCAGCCTCCAGAGGAGCTGGGACTAAAACAAATACCACCACACATGGTCAATGACTTTCTTTTCTTTCTTTTCTTTCTTTCTTTCTTTCTTTCTCTCTCTCTCTCTCTCTCTCTCTCTCTCTCTCTCTCTCTCTCTCTGTTGGAGCCCAGGCTGGAGTGCAGTGATACACTCACTAACACCGCAGCCTAGACCTGCTGGGGTGGAAAGATCGCCTGAGCCCAGCAGGTCCAGGCTGGGTAACAGAGTGAGGGTCTGACTCTAAACAAATAAATAAATACATTTTTAAAATTCTTCCTTTCGTTCAACCTCCTCTCAACTGCCACAACCAAGTTTCCGGAAAGAATTGTCTCTACTGCCTCACCTCTTGTGCACTCTTTAAAGTCTTATCATGAAATGTGTCAAATGTACAGAGCAGTACAGAAAACCATGATGGCAACATGCCTCCAGAATAAAGCCCAGCATCCGCGTCGCAGCCCACAGTCCTGTGAGGCTGGCCCAGCCACGCTCCGACCTCACCTCCACTCTGTCTCTAGAACTCGCTCTGTGCCTCCCACTTGCTGTTCACTCTTTCCAGAACATTCACCTGGCTTCTTCTTTCCCCTCCTCGGGTTGTCAGGATCCTATGGAAACTTTTTTTTTTTGAGTCAGGATCTCACTCTGCCACCCCAGCTGGAGTGTAGTGGCAGAATCATGGCTCATTTGCAGCCTCAACCTCCTGGGCTCAGATGATCCTTCTGCCTCAGCCTCCCAAGTGATTGAGACTACAGGTGTGCACCACCACACCCAGTTAATTTTTTTGGTAGAGAAGAGGTCTTACTATGTTGCCCAGGCTGGTCTTGAACTCCTGAGCTCAAGCAATCCTCCCACCTTGGCCTCCCAAAGTGCTGAGATTACAAGCATAAGCCCCTGTGCCTGGCCATACAGCATCTTCCTTTTTTTGAGTCCGAGTCTCACTGTCACCCAGGCTGGAGTGCAGTGGCACGCTCACGGCCACCAAAGCCTTGACCTGCTGGGCTCAGGCGATCATTCCGCCTCAGCCTTCCAAGTAGCTGGAACTAAAGGCATGCACCACCACACCTGACTAATTTTTGGATTTACTGTCGAGATGAGGTTTCACCATGTTGCCCAGGCTGATCTCGAACCCCTGGGCTCAGACAGTGCTCTCGTCTCTGCCTCCCAAGGTGCTGGGATAACAGGCATGAGCCCCAGCGCCCAGCCATACAGCACTTTTTAAAAAAATCCTCCCAGGTGATACCAGCAAGCAGCAAGGTCTTGGACCCACGGGCCTAGGTGAAGTCTCTCATTCATGGATATCTTGGGTCCATATGTATTGAGTCCTTAGGATGCACTAGGTGTTTTGCTAAGTGCCAGGGTCCCAGGCTCCTCCGTGTTAGACAAAACTAACACAGTGCATTCCCCTCTCCCTTCCCCAAATCAGAATTCTCAAGGTTTGCCTACACACATTGTCCCGTGGGATCTTTCTCCTTAGCCCCTCACCCCGTTGTGATACAGCCTGTGTCCCCAACATGCTTATAATGTTGCTCACGGGAAGACTGTCTCTGGCCTCCTTCAAGTGTAAATCCTGGCAACACTCTCTAGTGGACGCTTCTTGATGTGACGTCTCTGAAATGATGGCTTCTCCTTCCCCCCTCCTCCTTCCTCTTCATGTTTTTGAGTTGGAGGTCTCACTCCGTCACCCAGGCACAATCATGGCTCACTGCAGCCTCCATCTCCTGGGTTCAAGTGATCCTCTTGCCTTAGCCTCCTGAGTAGCTTGCACTATAGGAGTGCACCACCACGCCTGGCTAATTTTTATTTTTCTGTAGATATGAGGTCTCGCTATATTGTTCGAGTTGGTCTCGAACTCCTGGCCTCAAGCAATCCTCCCACCTCAGCCTCCCAAAGTGCTGAGATTAAAGACCTGAGCCATCGCGCCTGCCTTCACCTTTTTTTTTAACCCCTCTCTCCATTTTTTTTTTTTTTTTGAGTTGGAGTCTCACTCTGTTGTCCAGGCTGGAGTGCAGTGGCATGCTCATGGCCATCCCCGTGCTGACCTGCTGGACTCAGGCAATCCTTCCGCCTCAGCCTTCCAAGTAGTTGGAATTACAGGCACACACTACCATGCCCAGCTAATTTTGTTTTATTTATTGCAGGGATGAGGTCTCACCAAGTTGCCCAGGCTGGACTTGAACCCACGGGCTCAGACAATCCAATCACCTCAGCCTCCCAAAGTGTTGAGATTACAGGCTGAGCCACTGAGCCCAACCTGATCTAACTCTTATAAAAAGATTTTGGAGCCGGGTTCGGTGGCTCAGCCTGTAATCCCACGCCTTTGGGAGGCTGAGGTGAGTGAATTGCCTGAGCCCGCGGATTTGGAAGGCTGAAGCGGAAGAATCACCGGAGCCCAGCAGGTCGAGGCTGCGGTGGCCGGGAGCGGCCACTGCACTCCAGTCTGGGTGACAGAGTGAGACTAACTCAAAAAGAAAGAAAAGAAAAAAGAAAGATGTCAAACCTACAGAGAAGTTGAGATACACAACTAACATCCATATATCCACCAGGATTCACCAATTTTTTTCTTTTTTTCTTTTTATCAATCACTCTGTTGTTCAGGCTGGAGTCCAGTAGCATGATCATGGCTACTGCAGCCCTGACCTCCTGGGCTCAGGTGATCCTCCCGCCTCATCCTCCCAAGTAACTGGGACTACAGGTGTGCGTCCCAATACCTGGCTAATTTTTTAAATTTTTTGTTGAGGTGAGGTCTCGCCAAGTTGCTCAGGGTATTCTTGAACTCCTGGCCTCAGCAATTCTCCCACCCTGGCCTCCCAGTGTGCTGGCATTACAGTTTGACCCACCCCGTCTGGCCTACCAATTGTTAATTTTGCCACATTTGCTTCCTCTTTCTCTCTTGAGACATATTTTCTGTGTTGAATCACTTGGAGCAAGTTGCAGATGCAAGGACACATCACCCTGGGCTGGGCATGGTGGCTCACACCTATAATCCCAGCACTTTGGGAGGTTGAAGCAGGAGGATTGCTGGAGCCTCAGGAGTTCGAGATTAGTTTGGGCAACATAGCGAGACCCTGTCTCAAAACAAAAACAAAAACAAACAAAAAAACAAGGACACAGCCTCAAAGTAAGGACATTCTAGATAACTGTAACATAACCATTGTCCCACCTGAGGAACCAAAGAATTTACCATTAAGACAATAATAGCATCTAATCTAGTGTTCGTATTCAAATTTACCCATTTGTCAAAGTATCTTTCCTGTTTTTTTTTTTTTTTTAAAGAAGGCAGTGCATGATGGCTCATGCCTGTGATCCCAGCATTTTGGGAGGCTGAGTCAGGAAGATCACTTGCGTCCAGGAGTTCAAGACCAGCCTGGGCAACATGGTAAGACATCATCTCTACAAAACAAAACAAAACAAAAATAACAACAACCCAAAAGTCATCCGGGCATGATGGCTCATGCCTGTAGTCCCAGCTACTAGGGAGTTTGATACAGAATTGTTTGAGCCCAGGAGGTTGAGGCTGTGGAGAGCTGTGAGCAAGTCATCGCAACTCCAACCCTGGGTGACACAGAGAGACTCCAACTCAAAATGAATGAATGAATGAATAATGACTTTTTCAGAGCACAAGCAGCTTCAGTCCAGCTCTGGGCAATGGACCCAATGCTCTTATATGGAACAACCTTTTGGGCCCAAGACTGAAAGATTTTTTTTTTTTGAGTTGAAGTCTCACTCTGTTGCCCAGGTTGGAGCGTAATAGCATGCTCACACCACTGCAGCCTTGACCTGCTGGGCTCAGGCGATCCTTCCACCTCAGCCTTCCAAGTAGCTGGAACCACAGGTGTGCACCACCATATCCGGCTAATTTTTTTGTTTAATGTAGAGATGAGGTCTCGCCAAGTTGCCCAGGCTGGTCTCAAACCTGTGGACTCAGGCAATTCTCTCACCTTGGCCTCCCAAAGTGCTGGGATTACAGGCTTGAGCCACCACGCCCAGCACCTCCTTAAAACTCTTATTGCAGGCTGGATGTGGTAGCTCACGTCTATAATCCCACCACTCTGGGAGGCGAAGGCTGGAGTATTGCTCCAGACCAGGAGTTTGAGTACAGTCTGGCAACATAGCCAGACCGCGTCTCTACAAAAAATTAAACATTAGCCAGGTGGGGTGGCACAAGCCTGTAGTCTCAGCTACTTGGGAGGCTGAAGTGGGAGGATCGCTTGAGCCCAGGAGGTCGAAGCTTCAGTGGACTGCGGTTGTGTCACTGTCTTCCAGCATGGGTGAAAGAGTGAGACTTCATCTATACAATAAAAATAAAAAAAGTAGCCAAGCATGGTAGCACATTCCTGTAGTTCCAGCTACTTGCGAGGCTGAGGCAGAAGGATGACCTGCCCACAGCAGATCGACACTGGGGTGGCCGTAAGCATGCTGCTGTACTCTGGCCTGGGTGATGGAGTGAGACTCCAATTCAAAAAAAAAAAAAAAAGAGTTTTAAGGGGGAAGAGGTGAAGGAAGGAGGAGAGAGAATTTTGAATGTCCTTTGTCATTCAACATGCACTAAAGTACTGGGTGTTGGGTGCCCACATAGCTGTCAGTGATCTTAGACTCTCCTTTGTATCAGTTAGCAACAACTGTGTAACAAACCATCTCAAAACTTAATGGTATAAGGTAACAGCCATTTACTTTTTTCTTACATGGGCTTCTGTCATCAGGACAGTCCTGCCGATCTGGGCCAGGCTCAGACGACCCTAGCTGGGTCGACACGTGAATCTGTGGTTCCCTGGTAGGTTAACTGAAGACTGGCTGCTTGGAATGGCTTAAGCAGGGATGGCTCAAATCTTCTCTTCCTTACCATCACGTTTCTCCAGGAGGCTGGTACAGGCATGTTCTAATGGTGATGGCAGAGGAGCAAGAGAGAGAAGAAAAACACAAAATCTGAGGCCTGGTCGTGGAGCTGTTACAATCTCTCTTCTGCTGTATTCTCCCAGCCAGAGCAAGGTGCCAGGCTGGCAGCCCAGATTCAGAGGATGGGGAAATAGACTCCTTCTCTTTTTTAATTTTTTGATTTGGGATCTCACTCTGTTGCCCAGGCTGAGTGCAGTGGCACAATCATGGCTCACAGTAGCTTCAACCTCCTGGGCTCAGGTGATCCTCCTGCCTCAGCCTCCCAAGTAGCTGGTACTACAGGTGTGTGCCACTACACCAAGCCAATTTATTTTATTTTATTGTAGAAATAAAGTCTCTCTGTGTTGCTCAAGCTGGTCTCGAGCCCCTGGGCTCAGGCAATCCTCCTGCCTCAGCCTCCCAAAGTGCTGGGATTATAGGTGTGAGTCGCCACGCCAGCCCTAAGATTTTTCTGACTGCTAAATTTCTCTTTCTGATTGTGAGCACTAGCTTGCTCCCTGGCCTTCCGGCTTGACTTCTTCTTTCCCCTCAGATCTAGTCTTTGGTGTCAGCCAAAGGGATTTGAGGGAGAGGCTAACCTGATTATGTTTTCCCTTCCAAATATTCTAGGGCCCTGTGACTCGATACAATGTATGATCCTGGACCTCCTGGACTGGGGAAAACATTGCTATAAAGGACTTTATTGAGACAAACAGATTTGAACTTGTATATTATAAATAGCGTCATTGTAACAGTATTACATTTCCTGATTTTGATACTTGTTCTAGGGCTTTTAAAAAGAATGTTGGGGAGGGGAGGAGGGTAAAATAAATAAATAAAAATAAAGAGAATGTCTTTGTTCCTAGTGGCTCCATGCTGAGGGTGTTAGGGACCAAGCAAGGGACACGATGTCTTCAACTGCCTCCCAAATGTTCAGAAAAGCATGAGATACAAGTTGGGAGCAGTGGGTCAGCCTGTAATCCTAGCATTTTGGGAGGCTCTCTTGAGCCCAGGAATTCAAGACCAGCCTGGGCAACATAGCGAGATCTTGTCTCTACGAACAGTAAAAGTAAAAATTAGGCTGGGGTGGTGGCATGTGCCTGAGCCCAGGAGTTCAAGGCTGCAGTGAGCTGGGATCATGCTACTGCACTCCAGCCTGGGTGACAGAGGGAGAGCCCAGCTCAAAAAAAAAAAAAAGTTGTGGCCGGGTTAACTCTGCCTGAACTTCCGTAGCAGCTTTGGGCTTGTGTCAATCACAAGCAGGTGATTTGTTTTATGTCTATTTTATGTCCCAGTGGGGTGTGAGCCCTGGGAGGGCAGGGCTGGGCCTACTTGGGTCACTGCTGTGTCACTGATGCTGCCCTCACAGGGCAAGCTTGAGCAAGTGCCCAGGAAGTAGTGTTGAATGAACAACCATCAAGCTATGACATTTGGACTTTACCTCAGGGGCACTGAGCAGTCATAGGAGGACTTTGTATTTCTTGAGTCAGGGTCTTCCTCTGTCACCCAGACTGGAGTGTAGTGGCACAGTGATGGCTCACCACAGCCTCAACATCCTGGGCTCAGGAATTACAGGTGTACACCACCAGGCCTGGCTAATTGTTTTATTTTTTTTGTAGAGATGAGGTCTCACTGTGTTGCCCAAGCTGGTCTTGAACTCCAGGACTCAAGTGATCCTCCTGCCTTGGCTTCCCAAAGTTCTGGGATTACAGGCGTGAGCCACCGAGCCCAGCAGCTATAGGAGAATCTAATCAGGGGAGTGTCCAGGTTGATCTTTGACTTAGAAACCCCAGGCTCCTTCTCTGCTCTGGGCCCAGAAAACCAACAATCCTTCTGTGATATTGTGAAATATATATTTGATCTTTTTCAGTTTCTGGCACAACTCCTAAAATCCTCTCAATCACCAAAATAATAAGTGTCCTTGTATTTACGAATGAGCTGACTGGTGGCTGGGACCCCCGGACGGCTTTAGCTTGGGCCTGGTCACCAGAAAGACCAAGGCAGGATTAAAAGGTTGGGACTAGCTGGGCACAGTGGCTCAAGCCTGTAATCCCAGAATTTTGGGAGGCTGAGGCAAGAGAATAGCCTGAGCCCAGGGGTTTGAGACCAGCCTGAGCAACTTGGCAAGACCTTGTCTCTATAGCAAATAAAAAAATTAGCCAGGTGTTATGGTGCATGCCTGTGGTTCCAGCTACTTGGAAGGCTGAAGGATCACTTGAGCCCAGCAGGTTGAAGCTGTGGTGGCCATGAACATGCCACTGCATTCCAGCCTGGGTGACAGAGTGAGACTTCAACTAAAAAAAAAAAAAAAAAGAATATTTGGACTTTTAGCCCCACCCCCAATCTCCAGGGACAGGGAGAGGTGCTGGGGGGACATTGACGACCAGTGGCCTAGGGTTTAATCAGTCATGCCTATGTCATGAAGCCTCCACCAAATCCCAAAAGGTCTCCAGAGGGTGGAACACATGAAGGCTCCTGAAGGCTGGGAGGCCCAGAGAAGGCATGAAAACTTCCAGCATCTTCCCTGGACCTCAGCCTATGCGTCTCTTCATGTATCTCCTCTGTAATAGCCTTTGTGATAAACCGACTTCCCTGAGTCTCTGAGCCTGCCAGTTAACCGAACCCAAGTGCTGGAGTCCAGCTCCAGCTGGGTTCAGGGTACCCCAAAGGTGGAGACGGTGTTGGCGATTGGGGGGAAGAAGAAAGAGAGAGAGAGAGAGAGAGAGAGAGAGAGAGAGAGAGAGAGAGAGAGAGAGAGAGAGAGAGAGAGAGAGAGAGAGTGGGCAGGG
>NW_007246119.1:0-6882 GCF_000164805.1 Carlito syrichta | reverse complement strand
CCCACCAGAAACCTTAATCCATGAAAACTTAATCAATGATTGCCTTTAACCCTTTTCATATGATAATCTTAAAATCCCATAACAAAGGATAACCTAATCCGTGACTGACATATTATATAAACCTTTTTCATCCTAAACTGATTGATTTATGCCAAGTTAAACAATCTATAGAAGCTTAAGTATTTACTTTACAAACGAAAGTGGCCCATCCCAGAATGTTTGGAATGTGGCCCAGTCCAAAGTTCACAGTGGGCTACCTGCAAGTAACCCAGCTGCATTCTTTCAACAAAATGGCTGTCTTCTAAAACTATATTCTACAATTTACACCTTCAATAAATCCTAAGATCATGACCCAGAAGCCTGTGACCAATACTAAGGCTCTTAGATGTGACACGAGTTTGAATTACAAGTTGTATGAAAGCCAAAACTGCAGTTTGGGAAGAATGGGAGCAATGAGCTTCTAAAGTTAGCTTGTGTTCATCCCAATCTCAGAGTTTTTATGTTTTGAGCTCACAGGAGCTTAATCTCGTTAGTGCTGAGTAGAAAGGGGGAGGAAATGGGGTCAATAGCTCCCGAACGCGTCCTAGTGGTCTCGGGGTCAACAGCCCTTCCTGATACCTAACGCTCAGTGGGCCTCCGTGGCTGGCTCCCAACACCCAACGAGGAGACTGTGGTAATCCATATGTATGGTCAAGCTGGTGAGAACACAGATAAAATGAGCAGGGGGCCGGGTGCAGTGACTCATGCCTGTAACCCCAGCATTTTGGGATGCTGAGGCGGGAGGCTCGAGTGAGTCCAGGAGTTCGAGACCAGCCTGGGCAACAAAGAAAAACCTTGTCTCTACCAAAAAAAAAAAAAAAAATTTTAAAAAGTGGTGGGCATCGTGGTGTACACCCATAGTCCCAGCTACTCAGAAGACTGAGGCAGAAGTATCACCTGAGTCCAGAAGATGGAGGCTACAGTGATCATGCCACCGCACTGGGCAACAGAGTGAGACTCTAACTCAAAAAATAATAATGGCTGGGCGTGGTGGCTCAAGCCTGTAATCTCAGCACTTTGGGAGGTTGAGGTGAGAGGACTGCCTGAGCCCAGGGGTTCGAGACCAGCCTGGGCAACTTGGTCAGACCTTGTCTCTGCAATATATCAAAAAATTAGCCGGGTGTGGTGGCCCACACCTATAATTCCAGCTACTTGGAAGGTTGAGGTAGAATGATGGCCGAAGCCCAGTAGGTTGACGCTGGAATGGCTGTGAGTGTGCCACTGCACTATAGCCTGGGCAGAGAAATGAGACTCTGACTCAAAAATAAAATAAAATGAAATAAAATAAAAATCCAATATACTCAATACTTGAAATTTTTAAAATTGTGGTAAAATATACATAACATAAAATGTACCACTTAATTTTTTTTTTTGAGTTGGGGTCTCACTCTGTCATCCAGGTTGGATTGCAGTGGCCCTCACACTCACGGCCATCGCAGCCTCAACCTGCTGGGCTCAGGCAATCATCCTGTCTCAGCCTTCCAAGTAGCTGGAATAACAGGTATGCACCACCATGCCCAGCTAATTTTTTGGTTTACTGCGGAGATGAGGCTGGTCTCAAACCCCTGGGCTCAGGCTATCCTCTTGCCTCAGCCTCAAAGCGCTGGGATTACAGGCGTGAGCTACTGTACCCGGCTCATCTTAACTTTTTGAAAGTGTACAATTCTGTGACATGAAGTACATTCTCAAAGCTGCACAGCCATCACTACTGTCTAATTCCACAACTCTATCCCTCCACAAGGGTGTGGATTACCCATCAAGCAATCCTCCTCCTTGCCCCTGCCCCTCTGCCCCGGTCAAGGCCTGGCTTCTTTCACTCAACACTCAATATTTTCAAGATTCATCTAGGTGGTAACTTACATTCGTATTTTGTTACTATGCTATAGGTAAATAGTATTTCATTGGATTAATAAAATGCCTTTTGCTTATCCATTTATCAGTTGATGGAAGTTAAATTGTTTCCATCTTTCTGGATATTGTGGCCAGTGATGCTAGGACATTTGTGTACACTTGAACACCTGTTTCCAATTTCTTTGGGTCCATACCTAAGAGTAGTCATATGGTCATTCTACGTGCAAATTTTGAGGAATCACTAAACTTTTTATCTTTTTTTTTTGAGTCTGGGTCTCACTCTGTCACCCAGGCTGGAGTGCAGAGGCAGGATCTCGGCTCACTGCAGCCTCAACCTCCTGGGCTCAGGCGATCCTCCCACCTCAGCCTCCCGAGTAGCTGGAACTACAGGCTTGTGCTACCATGCCTGGCTAATTTTTGCACTTTTTTTTTTGGTAGTGATGAGGTCTCATTTTGTTGTCCAGGCTGGTCTCGAACCCCCAGATTCTAGTGGTCCTCCTGCCTCAGCCTCCCAAAGTGCTGGGATTGTAGGCGTGAGCCACGGCGTCCAGCTCTAGCAAACTGTTGCACCATTTTACGTTTCCACTAACAGTGAATGAGGAATCCAGTTTTTCCACATCCTGCAGACACTTGTTATTTTCTCCTTTTAAATATGGTCATCCTGGTGGGTGTGAACTGGTATCTTATTGTGGTTTTGACCTGCATTTCCCAACACTAATGACTTTGAGCATCTTTTCTTGTGTTGGTCATTTCCTCACCACCTTTTGCAAGCAGACCTCAGCCTCCACCACCTCACTGAACCATTATGTCCTTGTTCACCAGTCCAGTGGTTTATCTTTTCTGTTTTTTTGAGTCGAGGTCTCACTCTGTTACCAGGCTGGAGTGCAGTGGCAGGATCATGGCTTACTTCTGCCTCGACCTCCCAGACTCAGGCAAACTTCCCACCTCAGCCTCACCACCGCATTTGGCTAATATATATGTATATTTTTAAATGGTCTCACTCTGTCACCCAGACTGGAGTACAGTGGCATGCTTCTGGCCACTGCAGCGATCCTTCCGCCTCAGCCTTCCAAGTAGCCAGAACTACAGGCACATGCTACCATGCCTGGTTAATTTTTGATTTATTGTATAGACGAGGTCTCACCAAGTTGCCCAGGTGGGTCTTGAATCTGTGGGCTCAGGCAATCCATTCGCCTCCTCCTCCCAAAGTGCTGGGATCACAGGATGAGCCGCTGAGCCTGGCCTAATTTTTTTTTTAATTTTAAAAAATTTTGTCAACTTGAAAATTGTGGTGAGCCGTGATTGTGCTACTACACTCTCTCTCTACATATATGTATATACACACACACACACACACACACACACACACACACACACACACACACATATAAAATGACAGAAAATTTTCATGGCACGGTGTAATGTGGTGGCTACAACTATGAATTTTGGAACAGGGCTGCTTGGGTTTGAATCCCTGTGGTGCTTGACTTTGACAATTTTGTAACTTCTCCGTGACTCAGTTGCCATGTCTATAAACTGAGGATGATACAAGCTTCTCCCACCTGCTAGGATTGTTGGGGCATTCTGTGAGTGCATCCATGTAGGAGAAGCACCATTAGGCATGACTTGTAACTACGCCAGTTTGTAGCCTGGCAAATTTTCACTCTACCCAGGGGTGACTGTCACAGTCATCTAAATGTGTCATAAACCCTATAGCTACTCTTTCAGGACGGTGGTAGAGGACAGGGTCTTTTTAAGTGAGATCTGTGAGAGTCCCCAAATCCTGATCTGGTCTGTTTTTGTGATTTTTCTAAATTTCTTATTTTTATTTTTTGAGTAGGAGTCTTACTCTGTGGCCCAGGCTGGAGTGCAGTGGCACACTCACAGCCACTGCAGCCTTGACCTGCTGGGCTCAGGTGATCCTTCCGCTTCAGCCTTCCAAGTAGCTGGAACTACAGGCACACACCACCATGCCCGGCTAATTTTTTTTTTTTTTTTAATGGTAGAGACAAGATCTCACCATGTTGCCCATGCTGATCTCGAAACTTGGGTCAGGCAATCCTCTTGTCTCTGCCTCCCCAGTTGGGATTACAGGTGTGAGCTACCACGCCCATTTGTTTTTCTCAATTTTAAATTTTCTCTTTCTTTTTAAAAAATTTTTTTATAGAGAGGAGGTCTTGCTACGTTGCTCAGGTTGGTCTTTAGCTCCTGAGTTCAAGCAATCCTCCTGCCTGGGCCTCCCAAAGTACTGGGATAACAGGCTAAGCCACCTTGCCGGCGTCAAACCTAGTCTTCCTGGCAACAGGCAGTCTTCTCTTTCTCTCCTGAAGACCTCTGGGAACAGAGCAGGAATAAAAATCAGAACATGGCTAACTCTTCCCTCTGCTAGCTAATGATAAGCTTTCCCCCTTAAAGGCGCCTATCCTAGTTTCAACTTTCTCTTTCCTGAGTCCATTTCTCCTCCCCGCCCTACCCTCAAACATGGCCAAGGAAGGGGCCCCTCCTGCGCAGTTAGGCTGTTAAACCCCTCCGGAGTGATTACCAAATCGCTTAAAGCAACACATAAATAAAGCCACCCTCTAAGTTGGACCAGAGTGTCTATCTGGTAAATGAAGAAACGCCTCAGCGTGTCCGCGACCCCCAATACCACTCGGGTGCAAGAGGTGCAGGTAGGGGTCTATGGCAGGGTCAGGAGTTTTCCTGCAGCAGTAACAGCACCTGGATAAGCTGGGAGAGTTCTGGGAAACTTTTAATTTACACTGAGTGTATTTCTCTTAATAGGTGATACAAGGCTCCAATTTGGTACCACAAGGTCTACCATCCACCCATCCCGTCTCACTCCCCACGGGGTACCGCTGTTACCAATTTGTTTCTGCTTTTGAAGGTATTTTTGCAAAAATCAACCCCACCTTTTATATTTTGATACACTCAGCTCCGCTCCTCTCACCTCACGTATCCCTTCCTCATTCTATTGCTCCTTCGTGTCCCCTTGTGGGCCGGATCGCAGCTTGTTTAACAAGTCCCCCATCGATGGACAACGACGTGGTTTCCATTTTTTAAAATGCATTTTCATAAACACAAACAAAAACAGAGCTCCTCAACCCCACCCTTTGGTTAACTTTTTTAAGCCAAGGACGGGCGGAAGCCCCAAGCTACCCCTCCCCCGCGCCCCGCATCCGCCTAGGGCACTCCATCCTCAGTGCCACTGCGCGCCAGGACAGCGTGTCTCCTGCCGGCGCTTCCTACCCGAAGCTGTCAGGCACAGGCCCCGGCCCTCCGGAGCCCCGCCCCGCGGCCCGCCCGCAGCCGGTCCTATTCAAATCTAGCCAATGCCAATGGCAGCATGTAAACAAATCCAGGCCCCGCCCCCCGGTGAATAGTACCTTCGGCCGGCTACGGGCCTATTTAAACCGAGGGAGGGGTTGGGGGGCGATGAGGAGGACTGGCCCCGCCTCCAAGCTAGGGCCAACAGGCAGCCAGGCTCCTCCCCCAGCACTCACCGTTTTGAGAACCCAAGGCCTGGCTAGGAGCGCCGCTGCGTGATTCCGGCGCCCGCGGGCGGGTAGGTGGACAAGGGACTGGAGCTGTGGCAGCGCGCTCCGCTGTTCCAGCCGCCCCAGAAGGGCGCGGTCAGAGGGCAGATCCGCCTGGAATCAGTGCCCTCCGAATGCCCTTTCCTCCCCCTCGCTTGGCGGCTGAGACCCGGCTCCCAGAAAGGTCTTTGATGGAAACTTGCCAGGTTTCTAAGGAAACCTGGAGGACCCTCAGGGGTGTTTTGGGATTGGGCACGCCTCTTCACTTCTTTATCCTTGTTGTTGAAGTGTAGCATGCATTCGGAGAAATGCACGTGTCCAGCGAGTCGCTCCATGAACCACTAAAACTACCTGTTGGCACCAGCATCCTTCCAGGTTGAGAAACAACTAGGGTTGGGGAAGTTTTCAACTTTGCAGCCGCCAGGGCGAGGGAGGAGCTGCGAAGGGCATTGTTTTGACTACCAGTGGCACAGACTACAGAGAGAGGGGAGACAGAAACAAAGGCGGAAGAACACACCCCTTTTTGCAGAGAGATGACCTTGGGGCCAGACAGGATCCTTCTGCGGAGGAGCCGGGCTCAGGGGTGAAGAGTGTCAGGAGCTGGCTGGAAGCTCTTGAGCTAGAAGTGTGAGTGGATAGGATAGTAGATGCTGTGGTATTTGGTGGGAAGGGGAGGTCTCCAGGCTGGCTGGTTGGAAGAGGAAGGGGGACTTGGAGCCAGCAGGGTGGATGTGGGAAAGAACCTTAGGCCATCGGGACAGGGCACTTCTCCAGTGCATGGGACCTTTCCACAGCAACTAGGGGGTTTCCTGTCCTTCCTTTGTGGCTACGCGTTGTAATTAAAACGTTCAGATGAGGGGACCAGAAATATAAGCTCCCATCCGGGCCATGGGATTTTCATAACCCTAGGCCCAATGTCTAAGGCCACCGTAGGGCTGAGTGGCTGCAGGGCCCTATAGAAGCCATTTGCTTCACAGCAATTCTTGAGGACTTTATTCAGTGAGCAAACATTTGTGAGGTGCCCTTTACCTGGTAGCCCTCCTTTAGGAGAGAGGAACTATGGGGACCTTTATGTGATTAAACCCCACGTTGGCAGGCAAGGGCTCTGTATCCGGAACCCGCTGATCACATGGGTGCAGCATCTTTGCTGGTGACAAAGGTGTGTCTTCTCTGGCCCTCATTTTCTCTCATCTGTATGCTTTATCCCTGTTCCAAAGGAGCTTCAGTGAAAGGCACGGGGAACAGCCAGAAGGATGTCTCCCGAGATGGTGCCAACACTAGGGAACCTAACAAAGACAACAAAGGCCATAAATTCCTGCCTCTCCCGTGCACGCACGAAACTTAAACTCATGTACAAACATTATCTCCCTATAGGAATACTACCTCATAGCTCCCTCCAGTAAAGACCCTAAGATGGCTCTGGCTGGCACAGCCAGGCTCAGAGAGCACAGGCCGCCCC
>NW_007246118.1:609705-618695 GCF_000164805.1 Carlito syrichta | reverse complement strand
TACGTTTGCATTTTGAGACCCTTCATTCTGGGGACTTTTCATTGTTTGTATTCCAAAGTCAATTTTCTCAGTGTCTGCTCTCCCAGGCGTCTGGGAGAGACCCATACTCTTCTTTTGGTTTTTCTTCATTTCTGTAGATTTTTCTCCCTTTACCCCTTTCCCTCCCCCTCTTCAATTCTGTTTTTGAGGGAAGGTGGGGTTGCTTTTATTTCTCTTCTGCAATGACCTGTTCTTCCTTATGAGGGTCTTCTGGTTTTGTTCACTTTTCCCTCTGCTTTACAGTCTGTCTATTCAGCAGTTTGCAGTCTTGGTCCGTTCAGAGAATCTCACCAGTTCACCTATGCCGTCGCCATCTTGCCCCGTCTCCTAACCTCTATCAGGAAAAGTATTTTTAAAAAAGCAATGAAATGGCAACTTCATTTTTTCTACAAATGTTTACTAAGCATCTCATAGGTGCACGCACTGTTCTAAGTACTTGGGAATTCAGCAGTTAATAAAAAGACAAATGAGTTCTTACTCTGTGTATACACATTAAATAAAACCATATGCCTTTTATCAAAAAAAAAAAAAAAAAAGACACAAATTCTTGATCTCATGGAGCCTAGATGGTGGAAAGGAAAGAAACAATAAGTGCAATTAATATGTAATTTATTTGGATGACTCTTTAAATTCTTAAAGTGGGTGGAGTCAAGGAGTGAGGGCGCTGCTAGGCTATTGAGGCAGTACCAGGGACTTCCTGGACTCAGATCCTGGCTCTGTCACTCACTGGCTATGGATCCTTGGTCAGTTTACTCACCTCTTTGGGCCTTTGCTTACTGACCCATAAAACAGAAACTGTTAAGGAACCTACCCCCAAGGGCTAAAAGAGTTGATCTGTGTAAAGTGCCCAGAACAGACTAGCACTTAGAAAGCTCTGGAAAAGCTTTCTAGAGGAGTTGAACTGGATCCAGCAGTCTCCAGAGCCCCAGGCTGGGGAAGGAGCAGCAACTGCCGTCTAAAGCAGAGCCCACAGCTGAGAAGAAGGTCCCAATTGAAGAAGTCAGGAGTTACTTTAATATGCTCTGCCAAGCCAAGCTTCTGCTTCTCCATAAATAATTCTTCAGTCTTCTTTATCTGTCCGTTCCTCTGCCTAACTGTCTTCAGAGAAAGTTCTTCAGGATACTCAGCCCCGATCATTTCTGTAGCAAACAAATGCGAGGTCTTTTACTATTCTCTTCACCGGAACCAGAGAACGTCTCAAAACTCAGTCTGTAATCTAAGTCTCCAGAAGTCCAAAGGCGGCAATTTATTCCTCAGTCTTCTATTCACTGGGAAAAATATAATAATCCAAATGTTTGTTGATGTTTTAAGTCAGAATAGCTGTGTGTCAGAGTCAATATTCATCTTTACAGCAGCCCTATACAGTAGATATTATGCTTCCATTGTACAGGTGAGTAAACTGAGCTTCAGATTTTTTTTTTTAATCAGAATCTCACTCTGTCACACAGGCTGGAGTGCAAGGGCATGCTCACAGCCACTGCAGCCTCAACCTGCTGGACTCAGGCGATCCTTCCACCTCAGCCTTCCAAGTAACTGGAACTACAGGCACACGCCATCACGCCCAGCTAATTTTTTATTTATTGCATATATGAGGTCTCACCAAGTTGCCTAAGCTTATCTCGAACCCCGGGGTTCAGGCAATCCTCTCACTTTGGCCTCCCAAAGTGCTGGGATTATAGGCATGAGCCACCGCACCTGGCCCAGAGACTTTAAATACCTGCCCAAGGTACCCCAGCTGGGGGACAGATTCAGTATGTAAACTGTATCTGTTGGCACCAAATGGCATCATCTTAACCACACACTCTATTGACTCATGAGTTTGGAAATTTTCTCAGGTATCAACACAATTCTAGTGGAGATTTCTCATAAAAGTCTTTGAATTGCATGTCCTCTTTAAGGCTATAAACTCCTTAAAGGTACAAACCACGCTTGATATTCCTTAGGTCTCTGCATGACACATACCCGTACAAAGAGTGACATAAGCTAGGGACACAGTCTTTTTAACAAATACTCCAGAGTTTACACATCCAAGTTAACATTATCTTTTGCAAGGTGGCACTTGGGGAGGCTCTCTGCTTACTCCAGGGATGTCGCCACTGTTTTGATTGCTGTATTTTGTTTTTTCAGTTTTGTATTCCTTGCTTTCCTTGTTGTGAATCTGCTCAAAGATGGTAAACCTTTAGCGTTTTGAGGATATATCTGATTTCTGAAAAAAGAACAAATCTAAATCTTCCCAATAAGGTAGACAAGTTGTTTATATTAAATTAACAACAACAAAAAAATCCTTATGCCTGGGGTTCAATAAATATTTGTTGACTAACAATGACACCAAAATGAAAATTAAATACACGTTGTTTGACTCTAAGGAAAAGTGACTATTTTTATTATTTGGCTCATACGCCTCTTCTGAAAGTAATTCCAGAAAAGAAATTCCAGAAACAATTTAAACAGTGGTGAGGACACTGGAATAAGAGCTGTATACCAAGAGGAGTTAACTCTTGAGGGACAATCTGCAATTGCATGAGCTCTAGATTTCAAATCAACAGACATGCGAAGAGTCCCAATTGCATGCAAGACACAGTTCTAGACACTGTTTTATGTAATTAAACAAGAACAGAATTCTCAGAGCTGCCAATGTCTATGGGGGAAGGAGGGAAGCAGGATGCCTAGAAAGGCAATGAATACCCATGATCCAAAGCAGAGCACAGACACTCCAGAAGGACTGGGGCAGGTGTCCAAGGGAGAGGTGGAGCCTTCTGGCTGGAGGGTCTAGGAGAAGCTCTGTGGAGGAGATTGCCTTGAGACGAGCCTTAAAGCAGTGCTGCCCACCCATCCATAGGCATGACACTCGCAGAGAATGGGAACCGTGGGATGACTCTCTGGGACAAACGGAAGTGCTGCTATGGATGAAAGCACTGGCCAGGAGGGCTTCTGGTGGCTCCAGCCATCTGGCTGCCCTCAGGCATAAGGGGGATGAGTACTGCTGTAACCTACTTCACAACACACCAGTGGAAGCCCGACCTCAATTCAAGAAAGAGCAGAACTCCAACAGGTGGGTCTGGAGGAAAGGTGTGCAGGTTCAGGAGCACAATGCAGAGGTGATGAGTGTCAGGTGTATTCTGACAACATGCTAATACCCTGTTTGCAGAAGAGGAGGGAACCTACGGTGGAGGAAGAGAATTCAGACTGAGTTGGCAGGTTTAAGTCAGCAGATTGAGGGCCTTGAATGCCATGTTCAAGAATTTAGACTTGACTCCATTGTCAACAAAGATCCTTCTAGAGCTGATAGGGAGCTGAGTGGTACATTTGGAAGAAAAAAAATCCTCCCACTTCTTATGGTTTACTTAAAAACAACCATAAATAAGAAACTTTAAACAAACAGACAAATCCCAAAAGCTAGGATGCAGGCCTTTTTTCCGGCGTCAGTCTTAGCAGGGTGCCTTGCTTAGAAAGAAAGGCCCAGGTGATTTAGAAATAAGATGAAAACCACCAATCTCCAGCTTTTTTTTTTTTTTTAACGCTCTGAAGCTAAAAAGTAAACACCCATGTTTCCTCAGGAGCCCAGGGCCCTCAGGAACTAAAAGCAGGCAGACTCCTTTATGTGTTTTTTGTTCATCCTGTTAGTAGTTTGAGTTGCCACTGCTGTGGTTTGCCCTGACTGAAATGAGAATAAATATACACACGGCTTATAACCAGGCAAACCACCTGTCTGTGTGGGAAGGATGGCATAGTATCTACTAAAATAGGGCTGGGGGAGAGTACTTTCAAGATGGCTGCCAGCGTTGCTATGGAGATTTAATTCCCGACTAGAAGCAAATCCCATTCAAAAGGCCAAGAATGGCCATGTTAGGTCAAAAACGGAACATGAACTGGGGGAAAAGATTGCTTTTCAAGAGAACCAGACAATTAATTTAACAGAGGAACCACCCTACAAAGAGAACATTACAGATACCTAATGTGAGGGATCTTTATTCTGTTAAAGTCCAATCTTTAAAAGAGCCTACAAGGGATAAGGTGGCAAGAGAATGTTCTCTATTTCAGCAGAGAAGTTTACATGGTGGCGGGAGGGATGGAGGTGAAAGGTCAGGAAAAACTTTGGCCAGCAGAAGAGTTGTAAGACACTGATCTATGTTCCTGAAGAGAGTTTCTCTAGGAACTCTTAAGAAAAGTAAAATTAGGTACATGTCCCAGGTGGTTCGGGTTAATACCCTCCAACATTTTTCAGTCTAAAACCTTCATGAGAGTCCACGACAACATTTTCTTAAGTCTAACTCTAACTCAAGATTAGGAATCCAATGTCTCTCCACTCCCCCATTCTGGCTGTCTGTGTGTGCATGTAAAAATAGTGAGCTTATGTCCATTTAACTCCATGGAGAAAGCAATCACCTAAACATGTCATAGGTAACATGTGGAAAAACACTCAGACCCAGGCACCTCGCCTCCTACTTTTCTCCTCTGCATTTGCTCTCTTCATCATCTGTCACCCTCCAGCCCACACAGTCCAAAATATATTAAGGGAACTGACAATTCAGTCAATCAGTAAATACTGAATTGCTATTATGTTTAAGTCATTGTGTTGGGTGCCATGGGGAAGATAAAGAGGCAAAGACTTTATCCTTGCCATCACACAAATTGCCCAAAAAGAAGCTCAAATGTGAATACATGAAGAGGTAATGGGTCAGTTTAGGGGCCCAGTGGTAGAGAATATCAGCAGTTTAGGGGTGCTGAAAAGGGAAAGCTCTTTCCTTGCTGGGCTGGTCAGAGAAGGCGAGAGGAAGATCTTTTGTGTTTTTTCTAGAAAAAAATAAACACACACACACAGAAACATTCAATGTACCATCTTAACCATTTTAAAGCATGCAGTTCAGTAGTGTTAAGTATATTCTCATTGTTGTGCCACAGATCTCTAGAATGTTTTCACCTTGAAAATCTGAATCTCTATACAACTCCTCATTACTCCTTGTCCCCAGTCCCTGGCAACCACCATTCTACGTTCTGTCTTTATGAATTTGTCTATTCTAGGTGACTCAAGTGTAATGATACACCATTTGTCTTTTCATGATGGTTCTATTTCGCTTAGGATAACGTCCTACAGGTGTATCTATGTTGTAGCATGTGAGAGGATTTCCTTCCTTTTTAAGGTTGAATAACATTTTATCATGTGTATATACCACATTTTGTTTATTCACTCATTTGTTGATGGATATTTGGGTTGCTCCCACCTCTTGGTCTTGCAAATATCTCTTGAAGATCCAGTTTTCAATTCTTCTCTCTATATCATCAGAAGTGAACTTGCTGCATCGTACAGTAATACTAATTTCTAATTTTTTTAGGAGCCATCCCTGTTTTCTATAGTGGCTGCACCATTTTACATTCTTACCTATGGTGTACAAGGATTCCAGTTTCTTCATATCCTCACCAGTACTTGTTAGTGTGTGCTTGTTGTTTTTTTTTTTAATAGTAAGGTATGAGGTGGTATCTCATTATGGATTTGATTTGCATTTCTCTAACAATCAGTGATGTTGAGCATTTTTCATATGTCTGTTGGCCATTTGTGTATCCTCTTCAGAGAAATGTCTATTCAAGTCCTTTGCCCATTTTTCAAACAACCAAGTTGTTTGATTTTCGTTATTGTTAAAGGAAGAGCATCCTGAGCTGATTTCAAAGAGAGAAAAAATCTGGGCAGGCTTTGGTGGAGCCAGGAGTCAGAGGACCCAATCAAAATGTTTCAAGGAAGGTGAATCTGGTGTGCTGTGTTGACAAGATCGACAATGGATGTGGGTAGAGTCTTCAAACCAAGATCCTCTAACTATCTATTCAGAGAAGCTGAGGGCCCCAGACTTGCACACCCTGCTTAGCTAAACTAAACTCTGAGGTCAAAGCAAACTCAGCTTCCTTGTTTGTTCAAGCACATCCTGTGGAGGGAGAGGGCTCTCGGCTTCTGCTCTTTCCCCAAGTGACTGATGGGGCAGTCCTTTACATTTCTAGTGTGATTTCTAGTTTATCTTCTAGCACTATTTTGTTATAGCTTCCAAGTGATCGGCACCTCACTTTTCTCCCTACCTCTCATGGCCTGCTGTGGCCAGGGCAAGAGCCCACATGGGAAGAAAACTGATGCAGCGGCAGGGTCTCAGGTGACAAGGCAGGATCTGCCTGGCTCAAGTCCTGCGACATCTTTGGGACACTGGGTGACACACTGCCCTCCCTCCAGGAAACCCCTCCAGCCAATGGATCTTATAGTCCTGTCTCCACCAGAAGCAGGAAAGAACTCCTATCTGTCAGTGCTGAGATCTCCTCAGAAAGCCGGACTTCACATGTTTTCCAGACCAAACACGTGGCTACATTCATCAAATGGCTTTTGTTGTGTGGAGAAATGCTCCTGATACAGCTACCAAGCAGGCAAAAAAAAACCCAAAACAAACAAACAAAAAAAACAGTACTACTGCATGAGACTCCTGTTAAAAGACAGAGATAAAGAGACAGCAAGAGAGGGAAGGACGGGTAGGTGATACACCTCAAATATTAATATTGGTTGCTTCTGGGTGGTGGAATATGGATGAATTTTTTTCTTTGTCGCTTTTCTATATTTTCCAAATTTTTGACCATGAATATGTATTACTTTTGTAATCAGAGAAAAGGACAGCACATGGTAATTTTTAAAAAGCCTTTGTTGGGCTTCATGCCCACTTGGGCTTCATGCCCTTGTGGATTCCACGCTGAAAATTGTACAGCCCATGTCCCTCAGAGTTCTTCAACCCAAATACACCCGCTGCTCTGCCTAAGGGGTCCAGAGACTGTCCTGGGGACCCGCAGAACAGCCTTTGGAATGCACCTGGCCAGTCAGGGAAGACACTCTGGGTGGATGGTCCAGGCACACGATGAAAAGGGATGGAGCCAGAAAGGGAGGAGGACGCCCCTGGAGACCCGGAGTCACCTTCATCTCTCCTCTGGGCAATCCCCAAAGTGCTTAGCCGTCCTGAAGGGAGGGGCCATGAGAAGGGCTCTCTAAGAAACTAGAAGGGGACAGCCTTGTGCCGAGGCCGAGAAGAGCTTGGACGGGCTCATCAAGGTGTACAGTGGCCACTCAGTAGGGCCTGGCTCCTCACAACCCTTCCTTGCTGGAGAAACCTCCACATTTCCAAGGACTGACTCTCCAATAGAAATCGGCTTGGTAAGGGAACTGGAATGAGTTCAGCAAGACAGAGAGGAGACTGAAAGACATATCTTGGTTTGAATCAGTGGTACCAAAAAACCCCAGCAAGTCTGGGATTCTAACACCAGCCATTTCCCTTCCTACTCCAGGAGGGGAAGTGTGACTGGTCCTAAAGACAGCGCTGTGTGAGGTAGGGGCCTGTGAGGCAGCACCAGACAAGGGTGGAGAGAAAGTCCTCCCTCTGCACTGCCCCTTGGAAGACCAGGTTGGGCTATTTCCTGTTTATGCATGAAAGATGCACATTATAACCATAATTGGTGCATTTATAGAGCACCTCCCACCTCCTCAAGAGCTTTTAGGCACCTCATCCTATTGTGGGAGGTGGGGGGCGTGTGTGGGGAGGTAGAGTGAAGCTCAGAGAAAAAAGCAGCGTGCCCAAGAGCACAGAACAGTACAGCTGGGACAGCAGCCAGGGGCTCCAGACTCCAGAATCTGCTTCTTCCCCACAAGACCAGCTGAGTAGATACCACAAGTCCACTCACCTTTCTGAGCTCCAGGGAACTCTGCCCAGGGAGGGCGGGATCACCTGTGCTCTGAGGACGGTTGCCTGAGAGCCCACCAACCGGCTCCGCCCTCACTCATAGCCCCAGCCCTGATGCCTCCAAGTTGCCCATCTCATCACATCACATCAAGCTTGAGCACGCCCATTTCTCGCCATCCAAACAAGACACCATTTTGAGGTTTTGTGTAGGTGCCCCTGGTGGTTCCCGTGTGTCTGCAAACACATCCAGTCCCCACGAGCCTCAGGGGCTCCGCTCGCATGAAAGATGCCTTTGGGAAAAGTAGAATAGCGCGCCCCCTCCTGGCGGATGAATTAGAGCACAAGGCCCTCGGGCTGGCTAGGTCTCTCTCTCAACGCAGAGCTGGGGATTCCGGTGCAGGGCTCACCCCCAGAGGACCAGAAATGCCTGGCGAGCCACCCCAGGGCTGTCTCCCCACCCTCCTTCTCCCCCACCCGCCCTCCTCACAGGCACGCGCTATTTTCTCTCGAGCTTTCCACTTGGTGATCCGAAAGGCCCCTCCTCTCACCACACCCCATCCCTGGCCCACGGTCTGGATTGGATTTCCAGCTCCCATGTAGAGCTGATGAGGTCGCATTCCCACGGGGAACCGGAGCACTTTTCTCGTTCTCTGCCACCCCTACCCACCCCCCTTGGAGAGCTCCTTTATGCTCTATTTTTAGTTTCTTGATTGCAAGTGAGAAGTCAGAATCGGAGAATGCCGGGAAAACGCAGCAGTAACCAACTTAGAAAAATGGACAGCAACGTGGGGAGGGAGGAGGGGCTCCCACGGGAGGGGGAGAGGTGGCAACCGGCGAGCACCCAGGCCCCAACTCTCCAGTGGAAAGCGGGGGGCCAGGGCGTGTGATCCATCCCATCTCCGGGCCAGCACGGAAAGGTGGCTTGAGGGAAGCCACGGAGCTAGAAGGCCCCCTAGAGGCCACCTCGCCCCGACTCCTCCTTTCCAGAGGAGGAAACTGAGTCACGCAGCGGAGCAGGGGCAGGGCCGCAAGAAGCCCCCCGAATAATTCCTACGGCCTCCTCCCGTGGCCCCGCTCGAGGAGGTCCCACAGCTTGGCCGGGAAGCGTTTTCCTCTGGCTCCTCCTCAAAGCGGGCGCCAGCTCCCTGCCAGCCTGCGTCCCGCGAGCCAGGCGGGTCTCCCCCCGCCCCCAGCACGGCCCAGCGCAGGCCAGAGTCACCCCCGCAGCCCTCCCGGCCACCCTCAAGTGTGCACCTT
>NW_007246118.1:609306-609685 GCF_000164805.1 Carlito syrichta | reverse complement strand
CCCGGCGCGCCCCTCCCTGCCAAAGAGACACATTTAAATAAATAAAACAAAATTCAAATGAGGACACTAAATCTCCCCGGCGTTTAATTGATGATCATTATGCTTGGGAACCTAAACTCTTTTAATTTCACTGCGGTGCAGGGAGATGAATTATAGAATTACAGTCGCCAATTATCAATCACGCCTTTGCTCCGCGTCTCTTGGCTGCCCAGCCGGCTCGCCCTCCCTCGTGCAGGCCAGGGGTTGAAGAGGCAGGATGACAGCCTTGGAAGCAGCAGCGAGGTGGGGAGAGGGGCGCGAACCTGGGTTTTGAGGTGCCCGGTTTCTCACGCTCCGCCACTACCTCCTTACTAGCTTGTCACCTTTCCCACCTCATTTA
>NW_007246118.1:598035-609149 GCF_000164805.1 Carlito syrichta | reverse complement strand
GCTTGTGTTTCCAGCCCCCACAATGGGCAGGAGTCCTGCCACAACTCCTGCCCCAGTCCCAGCAGCTGCAGGCAGGCCCACCTTCCCGCGGGGGACAGCCTGCGGAGGGGCTACTTTGAAGGGGTACGCTTTGAGAGTGCCACCCGGCCCTGGCGGCTGGAGCCTGAGTTTCCACCATCAGGACGACTCCATTGCCCTCTCCTTCCTGTCCTCCTTTACTGTGAAAATAATAATAATCATTTGAATAATAATTTCCACCAAAGCTAGGAGCGATTTGCATTTGTATAGTGCTCTGCAATTTACAAAGTGCTTTCATGTGCATTATCTCATTTGATCCTCCCAATAATCCGGAGAGAGGTCGGTAGAGCAGGTATTTTTGTTATTCAAACGTTTATTCATTCATTTGACTAACATTTATTGAGTTTCTACTTTGTGCCAGGCCCTGGGGACAGGATGACAGGAAAAAAGGAGGCCTCATTCCTCAAGGATGCAATCTGTTGGGGGCCCTCCTAAGTGAGGCCCAGGGACAAATGTTCCACTTCCCGGGGAGGGACAGGAGGCTCACAGGGGCCAAGCAAGCTGACCACAGTTGTGAGGGACAGGGCCAGACCCGCTCCCGTGTCTGTCACATAGAGCTCTAAGTATGTGTTTTCTCCCTGTGTTATTATATTGTCACCACTGCCTTCATCTCATCTGTTTTCTTAAAAATATCCATATATATTTATTTCTCACCAAAAAGATATGTTTATTGGTAAAGCCGTAGATCAGGAGGAAAGGGTTTGGGAGCCTCTGCCACCAACAGATCTCTCAAGGCCAATTGTATTCCCACTTCGTAAAGAGAGATCAAGGCTGAGTATAGAAGCCAGAAGCCTGAACCCTCCTAGGACCACCAACCACCCCAGTTTGCTGGAACTGAGGGTCAGGATGTCTGACTTTCAGTGCCACCATTGAGGAAGTCCTGAGCAACCCAGGCTGAGTCAGTCACCCTAGGACATGGCTTCAATTCTGGTCTATAAATGTTAGTTGATGCCCCACTGCAGGTGAGGTGCTGTGGCACCCAAGGTTCCTTCCTGTGGGATTTTGCTTTGAAGCTTCTGGTCAAGTGTTATGGTTGATTGATGGATTGGCTGACCAGTTTGTTGCTTACAATACTCTTTTTTATTCCAAAAAAGGTTCAAGGTGGACCAAGGCTATGCATTCTCTCCTATAGGACTCAGAGGAATAAACGTGGTTTGCCTGCTACTCCATCTTTGTTCTACTCACATAACAGTCCCAGCCCCAAGTTTAGTCAATGGATGAGGCACGGTACTCACTTGTCTGACCCTAGTCCATGGATTCATAATCATCCCAGAGTTTCCCTGACTGCAGGGTCTGAAGGAAGTGGAAACAACCTTGGCCAGGTACACTGAGCTCAGCCCCATCCCAAAGAGGCTGGGTGTTAGGTCACACTCCCGGCAAGACCTCCAGAATGTTAGTTAGGTCAGTCCCACTGGGGGTGTGGGTGTCTGATGTGCGATCCGGTGCCATGTGAAAGATGCAAAGAATTATACAGAAGTTAGATTAGAAAATATAGTTTATTTAGAAAGTAAATTAAACAGAGAGAGAGAGAGAGAGAGAGATTGATTCACCTCCCCAAGAGAGGGGAGGTGGCCCCAAAGCCATAAAACATGGCAGCGGCCATAGCTCCAAGAGTACACGGCCACACCAGAATCTACTAAGGCAATGGCCGCCGGCTGCTCCTGGATGAATCCTTCCCTTTGATGGGGGAAGGTCATTAAAATGATTGGGTGGTGGTCTGCTCCATGTCATCACTAAGGGGCAGGTAAGTGCAGGTGCTGATGTCAGGTGATGGACAGCACGCAGATGGGTGGGTTAATCACATGATTGCTGCCATGGTGGTGGGGTCTGTCTGTATCATAAAGGTCATGAAGGTCTGATTAAGTTGATTTGGGTCTTATGGGTGGAAGCAAATACTTGAAATAGAAAAGTTATTTAGTACAAAACAAGCTGGGAAGGGGGGTTGTAAAACAATTATCAACAGCTACCTCTGAGAAACCAGTTCTGTCCTTGGCTAGTGATTGGAGGGTAAGTTAAGTAGACTGCTAGAAAAACATGAGATTTAGTCAATGTTAAAATGGCTGCTCATTGGGTATATTAAATCCATGTTAAGTCTTTTCACTGGGTCCTCAGAGTCCCTGAACTAGTGACCAAGTCAGGGAAGCTCAGAGGGAGGAGATTCTCTCGAAAGAGCCAGACCACCATCTTTGCCTCTTTCTACAGAGCTAAATATCTCCAAGAGGAGGTCCTGCAGGGATCACTGCCTGGGTCAGAGCCCACCGGTCTGCCTGGCCAATGCCAGGACAACTCTATCCTGTCACCAGCTGGCTTCCCTGGGCTCTGGGCCACTGGCCTCCAGCCATGAGCCAGGCACCCAGCCATGCCAAGGAGTCAAGCAGCCCTGGCATGGAGCAGCTCTGTAGCATTCTCGTAGGTCTTGGAAGGCTGAGATGAAAGCAGGACACTGTCTAAATTATGTCTCCATCCATAGGTGAGGAAGGCATCCCAACCTTCTCCTGGTCCTGAGGCCTTCCTCTCAAGCCACATTCCACACTGCTCCCTGACCCCGTCCCTGCCCCCTGGTACTACAAGGAAAGGAGAGGCTTACTCTTTAGCTTCTGCAGATTCCTGACTCCTGCCCCCCCACCCCACGCCAGTTTTCTTCCAAGCTTAGTTGTGTCCTTGTACTTCTCCAAGCCCTGCCTCTTGTTCTCCATCCAAAGCCCACTTCAACTATCACCTCCTCTGGGAAGCCTTCCTGACTATCCCATCACCACTACCAAACCAGAGTTCATCTCCGCCCCTGTGGGTGTCCTGTGTGTCTCGCACAAGCTTCATTCAATCAGTCCCTTTTGCCACGTATTTTGGGGCAATTAATTTGTCTGCACAGCTTCTCCTCCTCTGTGCTTTGAGTGCCTTCAAGGGAAGGCCTGTTTCTGTCATCACTGTATCCTTCATGCCTGCTACAGCACCTCACCTGCAGTGGGGCATCAACTAACATTTATAGACCAGAATTGAAGCCATGTCCTAGGGTGACTGACTCAGCCTGGGTTGCTCAGGACTTCCTCAATGGTGGCACTGAAAGTCAGACATCCTGACCCTCAGTTCCAGCAAACTGGGGTGGTTGGTGGTCCTACTCTGTGCCTCTCACTTGGATCTGAGGTTTACAGTCACCAAATAATGTGACATCTGTTTGCAAGACTGTGTTATCCAAATATGTGATGGCTTCAAGGCAGGGTGAAACACCTCTAGTCATGATTGTGATTTTGACCATATAGGCCTAAGGATTCAGAGAGTTCCAGAATAGATTCATGTGACTGAGACTTCTTCAGAAATGGAACATCTTGGAAATCATCTAGGATTGGAAACTAAGGCTTGGAGAAATGGGAAATGTCTACCCACGGTGATGCTAGGAGATGGAAAGGCACAGCGGGGTGACAGAAAGGACACTGGACCGGGGGTCTTCAGGCTTGTAGTCCTGGCTCTGCCAGGACACAGAGTGTCCTGCTGGGCCCACACCTTCCCCCTGAGATGAAGAACATGCTAGATGGACACATCTCTCCTGCCTCAACCCAGACAGAGCAAGGGAGACCAGCATTTAACAAATCCCCAGCCCTGTGGCACAAGCTTTCCACTCATTTTACTGAATCCTCCCAGCGACCCTGCGCCATTTTACAGACGAGAAAACCAAGGCTCAGGGAAGTCAAATAACTTTCCTAAGCTCTTCCAGCTGTTGATGGCGCTAGGTTTCTAAGTCAGCCTTCTCTGATTCCAAAGCCCACACCCTTTCCACTGCACTGCCAGGCTCTCCTTGATTGCTGTGGTTCAGTTTCTCCCAAATCTAGTTTTCTCTGAGTCCCAAGGTAGCCAGCAGTCCGGTGTCCCCTTGCTATTGAATCAGGTGCTCACCATCAGGGGAGGGAAGGGGATTGAGATTGGTGCAAGGCTGCGGGCATCCACTCTAAGAGAAGGGCAGAGGGCAGAGCGGGCAAGAGGCTGCTGTCTGTGACACTCCTCTGAAACTCAGATCTCAGCAGGGAAAAGCTGGAAGGAACTGTTTAACAAATAAAGCCTTCTTGTTCAGAATGAGGTGTAGGGAGATATTTTGTTTTTGTTTTTTGAGTTGGAGTCTCACTCTTGTCGCCCAGGCTGGAGGACAGTGGCACGCTCACGGCCACCGCAGCCCCGACCTGCTGGAATCAGGTGATCCTTCCACCTCAGCCTTCCACATAATGGAACTACAGACGCATGCCACCACGTCCGGCTAGTTTTTGTGTGTGTGTGATTTATTGTAGAGACGAGGTCTCACCAAGTTGCCCAGGCTGGTCCCGAATCTCCGGGCTCAGGCAATCCTCTCGTCTCGGCTTCCCAGAGTGCTGGGATTACAGGCTGAGCCTGGCCTGTAGGGAGATATTGCTGAGGAACGAAAGCCTGAAGGAGGAGCAGAGCAACCTCTACGGGGAGGAAAGGAGCCAGGGAGGCCCAGGCACGGGTGGCCAGGAGGAGGAGCCTCCCGCTGCCTCTTTTTCCACCAGCCGGCATCCCTGCAACACTTTACCTGGGATGCTGCCTGTCTGCAGATGAATTAGACCAGCCCTGCTCCCGAGGACACCGCCACCCACTCCAGGTGGAACAGCTACCACCCTCATCTCTGGGACCTCCCTTCTGTCTAAAGCCAAACCTGTAAGCAGCACGGGCTGGAAATTTGCTTCTAGCTGAGCCCACAAAATGACCTCACCCTACTTCCTGTCCCAGATCCACAGATGGTCAGAGGCTTCCAGAGCCACAGGAAGATTGCTGCCTGGATGCTCCCCAGCCTCCAGCAGCCTGGTGGTCCCGCTGCTTGACTTCACCCTCTTTCTGGAATAAGGGGTGGCAGCAGCTGGTCAACAAAGACAGAGAGCCTGATGAAGGGGCTCTGTGGGGCTCCTCTCTAGTTTGGAGCCAGCTTCCAGGGTGACAGATGAGTGCCTTAACCTCAGGAACCACCGGCCCGGCCCCACCCCTTCTTCCCCATCCCTGGCTCCTCTAAACCTATCTTTCTGGCCCAGACCCCTGTATCCTCTTTGCAGCCTCAAATAGCTGCCTTTCTGAAAAGTGCAGTTTCTCTTCTAATTACAAAAATAACAGCTGACAAACACATGCCAGAGGCCCCCTCTTTTCCTCCGAAGCTAACAGCCCCATTAGGACAGATCCTGTTATCTTCTTTGCCCTCTCCATATATTTTGTGGAGCAGTCTCAAAAGTACTCTGCGTGTCTCTCTCTCTCTCTCTCTCTCTCTCTCTCTCTCTCTCTCTGTCTCTCTCTCTCTCTCTCTCTCTCTCTCTCTCTTTCAAGGCGATGGCTTTGTGAAAGCTGAGGGGGAAAATAAAGCCTTTTACTAAAATGTCACTCTGGGAAAAGGGGGGGAAATTTTCTAACAGGCCATCGAAGGCTTGTTTTTTTTTAAGTGTGATAAATTTGGCCTGTCTTAAAAAGACAGCTCAGTGTTGCTTATCAACCGTGATTTGACCAGATAGCTGTTTCAAAAAACAGACACTGGTCTTTTTATAATAAATGAAAGCAATAAAGCCAAGAGCTGGGCCAGAACTATAATTAAGAATCAGGAGCTAAAAACAGTGGTGTGTCAGCGGAGAGCAGAGTCCAGTCTTTGGGCAGGAGGGAGTGGGCAAGACCGGCAGAAGTCCCGGAGACCATGACAAGGGGGTGTTGGGAGGGAACGCCCTCTAGAAAGGGGAGGGTGACATCTCACTCCAGGTCAGGGAGGTCCCCCCCCTGCTGTCCCACTGCCCCCTTCTTTTCTCCTTCATTGTGGGAGAGTTCCTTCCCTGGACATATGGACCCAGGTTGGAGGAGGGGCCAGGAGGGGCTCACACCCGGTCCCGGAGCCAAATCAAACGCCTATTTGAAATTCAGCCAGAAATCCCCCTCCTTGCTCTGTCTGTGCACAATAAACATCCCAGACTCGGCTAGTCCTAAAGAGCTGTCTGTTTAACACAATCTCCATCTCAAGCGGCTGCTTTGCATTTCCTTTTGGCTTTATTAAAACTGATTTTCTATTTGCACTATAAAAACTGATCTGATTAAATTTCCATTTTTCCCCAAAGAAAAGACTCTCCTCTCTCTCTCTCTCTCCTCTCTCTCCTCTCTCTTTCTCCCCTCTGTCTCTCCTTGCCTTCCTGTCTTTCCTCCCTCCCACTCTCCCTCTCCACTCTTTCCCCAAACAAATAATTCTTGATTATTCTCCCTCCTCATCCTTCTCTTATCCCCCCCGCAGGGTCCCCGGCAGTTTCCATGGGGATGGCCGTGGATGATGCGCCCAGGGAAGGGAACAGGTGGGAGCTTCCATCCCAGGAAGCTGGAGGGGGTGGCGGGAGGCTAGTAGGGGGTCACCTGTGAAACTCTGGTGTCTCCCAGGCACTCGTTATGGGTGTCTCACACTCAGAGGCAGGGGACTGGATGGGATCCAGGGCTGTCCTTGTGCTCTGTGTGCCATGGTGCTAACAAAGCCAGTGCAGTAGGTTCAAGCCTCCCGAGGAGCTGTGTGACTAAGGGCACCAGGGGATGGGCCAAGAGTATGAAGGAGGACAGGCAAACCTACCTCACCAATGTGAAAAAAAAAGCCACATGTTGCATTTTTGCTTCTCTCTCCAGGACAACAGAGAGCATCATGTCTTTATCATCTCTGCCAGAGTGACAATGACCACCATCACTCATGAAAGACTCACTGTGAGGCATGCAACGGGTCAGGGCACTCTGTGAGTCTTGCTCTCACCCCCTGAGGGGGACACCATCTCAGAGAGAGAAGGGGCAACCCCGACTGCGCCAGCTCCAGAGCCCGGGTTTTAACCACTGCCCCATACTGCCTCATGGAAAGAGAGGACCCCTGTGCAGGACAAAGTCTCCACACGCCACTCCTGCCCTTAAACTCCAGCTCCTCCCCTTGGCCCAGCTGAGGCAAGCTGGCATTTTTTAAAGATTTTTTTTCAATATTTAAGGAAAACAAAAAGTAAATCATGACAGGACATATAAACATCAGGCACGAACTTATTTCCCACTACACTAGAGCACCTGTGTATCACCAGCAAGCAGTTGAAGGAGGAAGGAATGAGCAAGTGAGTGAGTGAATGAATGAGTGAATGAATGAAGAACTTAGGGTATGGAGGGTGAGGGTGGATGGATGGATGAGGCACAGCGCAGCACTATCAGAGCCGGAGGTGCACGCTGGCATCCAGAGATCCAAGTAATGCAAAGACTGGCAACACACAAAGAGGTGAAAGAAGGAAAGATTTATTTAAGAAAGGTTCACTTCCCACAGACAGGAAGTGGGCCTACACTCTAGATGAGTGTTGCTCCGTAGTCCCTTGAACCCCGGCTTTAATCCTTTCCCTTGGAGGTGTTGCAATCAGGTAGACATGACTGCCGTGACTTCCTTGTTGACCACCTGCGAATGTCTTAAAGACCCTGAGGGGGTCCTGGTCACCATGCACCAAGTATGCAATGGGTTGATACTGGTCATGCTTGAGAAGTCTGCATTTCTAAAAAAGACAAATTACAATTGGCCACTACTGGTCATGCTTAAAGAGTCTGTGCTTCTGAAAAGACAAAGTCGGCAAAGTTAATGTTTACCTAGAGTATGCATTTCTCCAAAGCATAGCTTCTACTTTCTCATCATTGTATTGAGGTTTAAGAACAAGATTTTAAAAAATGGATTTCTCCAGGACGTAGCTTCTACTTCTTCCTCATCGTGTCAGGGTTTAACAAGATAAAAGAATGGCTTCCCGCTCTCGGTCTGTCCTTTTAGAACTTATTTGCTTATTAACCAAAGCCAAAAGAGGCCCTGGCGAAGCTTTCCTCCACAGCTGGGGCTGTCTACTCAGAGCTGGAGTGTAGTGTAGGAGGCCAGCTGGGCCACTCTGACACTTGTAATGAAAGCCCTCACCTGCCAGGTGAGACTCCTCCCCCCACACTCTGGGTGGCTTTCCTCATGACAACTGCCCAGTACAGTACTTATGGCAATAGCCATACCATACATGTAAGAATTCACACGTATTCATAACAGTCCATCCACAGTTGCTGTCCTCTCTGCCTCTGAACCAAGACATCCAGACCCATCAAGCCCTCCCATGCTCCCATCTCTACATCTTAGCTCACTCTGGCCCCTGGCATCTGGGATGCTGTCTTGCACCCACCACTGGTTGCACATGGATCTTGGGCCAGACCAAGGGAGCCTTGGGTAGGGCAAAAGCCCTGCCCTACAGAACAACAGAAGAGCTGATATATGCCCCAGATAACTATGACACAGGTAGCTGCAGAGAAGAGGCACCGCCATAAAGAACAGGGCTGTGGACACTCAGCAGGGAAGAGAGACTTTTTTCCTGATGGGAAGGAGGGAAAAGGCTCCATGGAGGGAGAAGCCTGTGATTCCCCAGGTCCTGAAGACTGATTATGATTCCCCACGTTCAGAAACAGAGAAGGACCCTCCAAGCAAAGGGACTGCCTGAGCGAAACCATGAATGCTGGAAAGAATGAGAGCAGCCAACCACCCAGGTTGCTCCAGGCAGAATGTGCCCAGAGGGTTAGGAGGGAAGAATGTCAAAGTCCGGCTGGGCAGGAATGTAAAGTATGTGGATACCATGGTGCAAGGGGCCCCTGAGGCCTGAGAGCCTTTCTCCTTCATCTCCACTTGTCCAAATCCTCCTCGCCCTGCAGTGTGCAGGTGAAAGTCCACTTCCTCCAGGAAGTCTTTGCTGATGTCTCCAGAAGGGCTCTCTCCTCTGCTCTTACAGGCAATGCCAACCCCAGACATTGAAGTCTGTCTAGATGCCAGCCTGGCAGAACCACTGTTGCCAGTGCAGCCAGCTCCCACTGGCCCTAGGCTTTTTTTTTTTTTTTGAGTTGGAGTCTCACTCCCACACTGGAGTTCAGTGGCACACTCACGGCCACCCCAGCATCGGTCTGCTGGGCTCTGGCAATCCTTCCACCTCAGCCTTCCAAGTAGCCAGAATTATAGGTGCGCACTATCACTCCCAGCTAATTTTTGTTTTATTGTAGAGATGAGGTCTCACCAAGTGGCCCGGGCTGGTCTTGAACCTGCGGGCTCAGACAATCCACTCACCTCAGCCTCCCAAAGTGCTGGGATTACAGGCTGAGCCACGGAACCCGGCCTAGCCCTGGGCTTTTGCACATGCTTGTCCCTCATTCTCCCACCCCACTTCTGCTTGCTGCCTAACACCTGCCCGTCCTCAGGAGTGAGCTCCAGGAAGCCTTTCTCATCCTAGGCCCCTCATCTCTGCCCGTGCAGCTTCCCCTGCTTCCTGCTTCTGTTTCAGGAACATCCCTACTCACTGTCTTTCTCTTCCACCAGAGCACGGGCTCCTCTGGGCAAGGATTGTTTCTTTTACCTCTGCACTCACTGTCTCCAGCACAATGTCTGGCACAGTCTGGGTCTTCAACAAACATTTGTTCAATGAATGGACAAATAAATGAACAAACATTGTGGAAGTCATTTTACACGACATGGGCCACTTTGTGCTGACCTCCAGCTATTCATGAACAAGCTACAATCAAAGTCAAACGTCAATCAACCAAAACTGCTTCATTTGCATGGCGGGAACCCTGATGCATGATGGGAACCCTCACCCTGACCAAAAAAAGTTCAGTTTCCAACAAACCAACCTCAAACCGCTGGTTCTGTGCAGACAGCTCCCTTATCACTGTCCTGCCTGCTGTCTGCCTTGCAGCGTACTCAATAAACCTGCACTCCAGTCTGAGTGACAGAGTGAGACTCCAACTCAAAAAAAGTTTAAAAAAAAAACACCTGTTTTTCTATGGCAACTCTGGCCGTCTGGCCACTACCCGACCCTCTTATCTTCATACTCTCAGCATGTCGCACAGTGCTGTGACTACTCAAGGTACTCCTCAAATTTTTGGCCCCCCCCAAAAAATCTGGATCCTGTGGTTTGAACGAAGTCCTGTACTTGAAATCCCAAGAAACTTCCTGAGAGAAGAGAAGCAGTGCTTCTGCATGTAGGGACAATGCACCCTCGTAAGGGACCAGAGGCACAGAGGGTGACCCCGGAGCCTAAGCCCCAGGAGGGCAGGCATCTCTCTGCTTTGTTCACTCTTCACCTGGGTCTGGCATATAACAGGTGCTCAGCACACACTTGCTTAAAAAGAAAAATAATCACGCACAGAAAGCTACCTCGACACCTGGAAACACCATATAAAGGTTTCTTTTGATAACTCTGGATCCAGGAAACCAAAGAGAGAAGAATCCATGGACAACAGAATGCTGGGGTGGAGGGGCAAGCAGTGGTTTGTGAGAGAAGATGCTGAATTTGGTTCTAAACGTTTTATGGTGACAGCAAGACACTTAAGGAGAGATGTCCTGCAGCCTGCTGGATTTATGAAACTGGAGTTTCTGTAAGAGGTCAAGGCTGGAATGAAAATGTGAATGTCTTGGAAAAAGAGAAAAAAGAGAATAGCTGCAAATGAGTTCACGCAGGAAGTGAATCTAGCAGCAGGAACCAGCATCAGCAGGGGGCTTAGGGGACAGCCCCGGGATGGGGACAGAAGTGCAGCCTTGGCACAGCTAGGAAGATGAGAAGCAACCAGAGGATGGTGTGCACCATGGTCAAGGAGGCTGAGCAAAATCCTGCTCCCTTGTGAGAATTTTACCCTCTTTCCGATAGCTCTCCGCTCTGCACTTTCTCAGGGACAGTATGATCAGGCCCTGCTTCAAGGTCTGGCTTGATTCTGGCCTCCTTCGCTGTGGGTTCCTCCCCTTCGGCACACTCACTCATCTTCCCTTCTGTCCCTCCTGACAGTCAGGCCATCAGTGGGACCACATATTATCACGGGCCCCTAGCGTATCATAGACTTTAAAACTTTTTTTAATTATTTTTATTTTATTTTATTTTTTTGAGTCTGAGTCTCACTCTGATGCCGAGGCTGGAGGGCAGTGGCACACTCATAGCCACTGCAGCCTCAACCTGCTGGGTTCAGGCAATCCTTCTGCCTCAGCCTTCCAAGTAGCTGGAACTATAGGCATGTGC
>NW_007246118.1:593000-597787 GCF_000164805.1 Carlito syrichta | reverse complement strand
GAATTCAAGACCAGCCTGGGCAATATAGTAAGACCTGGTCTCTACAAAAAAAAAAAAATTCAATAAAATTAGCCAGCTGTGGTGATATGCACCTATAATCCTAGCTACTTGGGAGGCTGAGGCTAAAGGATTGCCTGAGCCCAAGAGATTGAGGCTGGGGTGAACTGTGAATGTGCTACCATACTCCAGCCTGGGCAACAGAGTGAGACCCCCCCCAACTAAAAAAAAAAAGGATTTGTGGAGCATCACATCCTTTGCTTTCATGCTACAAGTTGAGGCTCAGAGAGGGAGTATAACTGACTAGAAGTCACACAGATAGGAAGTAAAAACCAGGACTAGATGCCAGATCTCCAGTGGCCCAGGTTAGTGCTTCTAGAGTTCTACCACAGTGCATTCTACAGAGGAAATGGTGACCCAGAGAAGGAATGTGACCTGCTCAAGATTCACAGCTGGGCCAGATTGAGGCCAGAATCCAGAGACCGTATTTCCTGACCACACACTTCCCTCCCTGGACAAGAGCGACTTGCCTGCTGGCCTCCCAGATATCCGGGCTAGCCTCCGTGGTGCCTACAGCGCTCCTCAAAGAGGGTCCACGCAAGTCTAGACTGCAAAGATCTAGGACCCAAAGCCTGACTGTTCCCCTCATCTGTAAACCTCTGCTCAGGAAAGTTCCCTCGGGACAGGTCTCCTTCAAGCACAAGGCCCCTTTGCTCTTAGAGCAACAACTGTTAACCTCCCTTCATCCACACCTAAAATCTGGGCCATTCCAGAGACAATTATTCGGCCTTTACCGTCCCGACACCCAGAGCTGCTGGCTGCTTAGAAACCCCTGGCCTTCCTTGTCCTGAAGCTGCCAATTTCCTCATCAGTATTTTATTTGTCTGTTTTGCTCATTTTTAAGCTGGTGGCAATTGCTATTTAAATTGTTTTGTAAAGTGTCTTTGCATTTACAATGCCGGCTGTCAGCAGCCCCACAATAGGAAATGAGATTTGGCATCAAAGGCAAAGACGCTACTAAAATACATTTTAATAAATATGTAAATCAATTAATCAATCACCCATCCAGGGAAGGAGCTACAGGAACACAGACAGGCTGGCTGAGAGGGAGAAGGTGAAGAGAATGGGGGGCCCAAGGTGACAGAAGAGGCTCCGTTGACATTGAACACAGGGGTTGTGGGCACATCGTGGGTAACCAGCCCCAGCTCTGGCCTGGGGCCCCTCTCCTGGCCTCCCACCCTCCTGACTCTGCCTAATGGCCACATGGTCTTGTCACAACACCCCGGCCAGGAAAGGAGCCAGGGTTCCAGTGAGGTACGCACAAAATCAGCTTTAGGGCAAGACTGAGAAACCAGCCCTCTGGCTGAAACTTCAGCCACTTCCAACTTCTTCATGGGTGCTGTCTCCTGGAGAAGTCAGCGGTCAGAAAGTGCTTGCAAGGTTTACATCTATAAGTTGAACCTGTCTGGAGGATTAGCATCAGAAAACGTCGGGAAGAAATGACCAGCTGTTCTCTCTTTTCCTGAAATGCCACCGAAGGAAAGGAGCTTAAGCTGTCACCTGCAGCTGGGGGGAAGGAAGGGAAGCAGAGATGGTTGCCCTTCCCTCGGAGGGGATCCTAGCTAAGAAAGCAAATATGTCTCTGGGGAGAGGATTGAGGGGAGAGAGAGAAGACAGCTATCAGTCAAGAGTCCAAATATACACTGTATGTGATGAGCAAGATCGGGGTGTCTGGTAGCACATGGTCACAGATTCTCAGCTTCTACCAGGTATGTGATACGCGGCATGATTACGGCCAATAAAATGTGACCTGGGACTGACATGCATCTCCACACCGGTCACACCGGGGCTGGACACACCCAGCAGAGCCTCTTGCAAATGAGGGCATCTCAGGGTTATTGTAAGGCGCATCCTCACACAGCTTTCAGTGTGACCTTGAACATGTCACCTTCTCCCTAGGCCTCTGTCTACTTACTAGACAGTGCAGGCAGGGATTGGGCAAAGTAAAAACTCTCTGACTCTCTTTCCCCAAAATTGTGGAGATGGAATCAGTATCTTCCTATCACAGCTGCTAGCCCTTTCTTGGCTGTCAGCATGGGTTGGTCTGACCCTGACAGGGAAGAGACTGACCATCAGGAGTCTGAAGACCATAGACCCACCTGCATAGCCTAAACCCAACCCCTAACAAGACACCAGGACATGGGAAGAACAGTGCATGCCCACAGAGGCAACCACAGGACCCAGCCTCCGCTTCTCTCCTGCCTCTTCCTCTGCATGCACTCCCCTTTCCCACCCCCAGTTCCTCCCCTGAAAGAGCTAGGCCTTCTGATTGAAGACCTGTCTGGCTCCCAAATTACCTCGTTTTTTAAACTGATGCCACCTGCACCAGAGGGCAGACACTCCCATTAGGGCTGAGAGCATGCACACATATTCGCCCCATGGGCCTGGTGCAGATGCCAGGGATACACCCGGGCCGTACTTCTCAAGCACACCAAAATGCATTCCTTGAGGCCTCTGTGCACTTTACTGTGTGCGTGCAAATATACAGGCCTCTGTCGCTCATGTGGCCACACTCAGGCAGTTCGGTCCATCGATATGGGCGTATGTTTTGGTGGGTCTGTGTGAGTGTGTGAATGGTATGTCAAAAGCTGTGCTTTGCCGTGTGTGGTGGTTCACACCTGTGATTCCAGCACTTTGGGAGGCCACGGTGAGAGAATTGCTTGAGCCCAGGTAGACTAGCCTAGACAATATAGGGAGACTGTCTGTACAAAAAATACAAAAGTTTGCTGGGTATAGTGGTGCTCACCTGGAGTCCCAGCTACTCGGGAGGCTGAGGCAGAAGGATCACTTGAGCCCAGAAGGTCGAGGCTGCCATGAGCCGTGATCATGCCACTGCACTTCAGCCTGGGCAACAGAGGGAGATCCTAACTCAAAAAAAAAAAAAAAGTAATGTCTTGAGACACACCTGTGACTAACACAAGTCACATCCCAGGCAGACAGAGGCTGGTGGGTATTTCTGTGATAGGAGCTCTTGTTCATCTTGTTATCATCTCTGGGGGAATCTGTTTCACAATATTGCCCAACATTGCTGCTGTGCAAACTGCCATCACCCTGTACCTGCCCCTTCATAATGCCACTGAAGCAGAGACTTGAACAGGGCCGTTCTGAGTATGGGAGCTGTATGCCAGACTCTTGCTCAATTGCACTGACTCCCTCCCTGCAAGTGACCAGATACAAGGGCTGGGGGAGCATTTGTCCAGGTAATCCTTCTAGCCTTTCTGATAAGAGCCAAGAAACATCCTACAAGCAGCTTCCAGGCGGTGTGTCCCTGGCCCCTCACTGCTACATCTGTCCCTGCCCTGCCACCCACACACAGCTGTTAAAATGAACGATCTCAAAAGCAAACCTGACCTTTCTGTGTTATCCTTCAGTGGCCTCCCACTCACAGTCTTCAGAAGGCTTTGCATGTCTTCTCCCAGTTCTTCTCTCTCCCCTACTGCCTCAATCACTGCACTCCAGTGGCTCCCATAATATGCCACAACACTTTGTATCTCTGTGCCCTTGCTTGTGCTGTGCGCCTCCAACCTCAACTGACGCGACTTCTACTCAGCCTTAAAGACTCAGCCTCCAGGAAGCCTCCTCTCACCCACCCAGACCCTTCTCTGTTGCTGCTTTAAACCTGGTATAGCCCTGCCATGACATTGTACTTAGTGGACTATCTTATTATCTGACCCATGAAGGGCTTTCTCCCCACTAGACTATAAAGCTCCTACGGTCAGGTACCACAGCCTAGCCATTGTGGAGATGCAGACAGGAATGTTCACTGAATGACCCAGTGACTCTCTCGAGATGGGCGTGGCACTGAGCTGGCTGAGGCTGGTGAGCTCTGCATGGCTTCCAGGTACGATAGTCCTGGGCAGCTGGCTCCCACATTCTGATTGACTTGGAAAGTTGTTCTCCAGTTCTTCCTGTAAAACAGTTGAACAACAGCAGGGGGCAGCAGTCTTATCTTGGATCACAACCCATGAGGCATCCCAATTGCCCAGCCCAAGCATGGATTGCCCAGTCCAAGCATGTATTACACGTGTCTTTTTTATCTGATGCTATGACATCAAAGGCTTTGCTGACACTGAAGGAACTGTCCCTCCCAGGGCTAGCTAATCCCTAAAGACAGCAAAAGAATGGCCTGTGAGTACACTATTCATATGTAAACCAACCAATCTAGAGCCCACACCCCCAAATGCCTCCTTGACTGGACTCTCACATTCCAGGTCACAGCCACCTGCCCTAATCACCCCAGGACCAGGTACTAGAGTAGTAGGGACAGCCCCTATGTCCTAGAGCCCACTGAAAGTATTCAAATTGGTCAGTCCTAAATCAGCTTACCCTGCCTCACCCATTCCTTCACTCAGAAACCACAGTCAAGGCTCTTGCCCACATTTTCCCCTTACTCTCTTTGCCTCCTAACTGACCATGGTACCTTTCCTGTGGCCCTACATGGCATGGCATGCCCCTTCCTCTTGGGGAACTGTGAGTTACAAACTACCTTTTCAATGACAATGGTCTCTTAATCTGTTGACTTCACCATACCTCCTGAAAAATAATAACATCCACAGTTTAAAACAAAGCAGGCCGGGCTTGGTGGCTCAGCCTGCAATCCCAGCGCTTTGGGAGGCCGAGGTGAGTAGATTGCCTGAGCCCACGGGGTTTGAGACCTGGCTGGGCAACTTGGCGAGATCTCATCTCTACAATAAATCAAAAATTAGCTGGGCGTGGTAGCGCGCACCTGT
>NW_007246118.1:574463-592980 GCF_000164805.1 Carlito syrichta | reverse complement strand
TACTTGGAAGGCTGAGGTGGAAGGATCGCTGGAGCCCAGTAGGTCGAGGCTGCGGTGGCTGGGAGCGGCCACTGCACTCCAGTCTGGGTAACAGAGTGAGACTCCAACTCAAAAAATAAATAAATAAATAAATAAATAAAACAAAGCATACCTCTCTATGGGATATGGAGAGACTGGGGAACACATGAGTCCCCTATAAGTTAACCCTCTGTCTACAAGTTCAGCATTTGCCCCAAGTCTTATGCTCAAGCGCTATCTTTGCATATTCTTAAGCACAAAGCACAGCTCCTGGTACATGGAGTAAATAATAACCTAGGAACATCCCCATGGTACAGTAACTTGAGGAGTCAATACAAATCTGATTGTGATACTCTGTATGGGATGGGCGAGACCTCCATGCTGATCATGCCTTCCTTACCTCACCGTAGACTCTGCTTTAAACTCTGAATGGGGCCATGGATGCCCTGCTGAGAGGGCCAGAGCATGGAGCAGCAGCTCCAGGTCTGGAGCCCTCAGACCCCGGTCCAGATATCTGTGTGTACTTCCAGTTGCCTCATAGGTGATAGGATGGAGAACCTCAGGGAGGTAGCCTGGATGGACCCCAAGTCCTGGATGAAAGATACAAACGTCATAATCATTTGTGCTTGTTTGTAGTTTCATCTGAGATGACATCTCTTATTTTTGTTTCCCTAACACCCAGCACATAGTAGGTCCTCTGCAATGTTTGTGAACAAAAATAAGAGCTCAGAAGTTACTCTGTGCATGCACATGCATCCTTTCTTCGCAAATATATTGTGAGCATCTCTATGGCAAGAAGATGCTCGTCTATGTCTTTGGAATGTTCCTCCCATCCAGGCCCCACCCCCAGCTCAATGCCAGCTGGGCACTCAGAGGACCAAACTAACCACACCTAATGACTACCTGACTCTCCGACTGACTGGTCACCCCACAGCCCCAAATGTGCTGTCCCCCTCACCCCCCAGGACTCCATCACCCCCACCCTGAGGGCGACACCATTTCTGGGGAGACTTCTGGAGCACCAACTTTATTAAGATTGATTTGGCCTGCCCGCCATTCTGACAGGTCCAAAAGCAAACACGGCAGGGCCATGGGGGAGATTTGGTTATAATTACCATCTTTAATTACTGCTAAAACATCAATTGCTCTTGTTCAATTAGCAGTGCGGTTTCAGGCATGGCAAACTTTGCAACACAAAATAAGCTGAAAATTGATTTCTGAACACTTAATGCAGATCTGAAATTGCTAACCTGATAAGGTTGTCATAGAAGAGCCAACGTGGCCAAGGAGGAACTTTGCGGGGCTGTAATTGCCTTGGTAGGAAGATTAATAACTTGTATACCCACATCTTGTTCATCAAGTGGGAGCCATTCGTAGGGGGAGCCAGGAGTGGTGGGTGGGTGTGAGGCACGAAGGCAGAGGGAGGGTGTTAACAAGGACACTGGCAATTAGGCAGGAGAGAGCAGCAGCCTGCACCCAATGGTCCGTGAACGAGGACATGGCCCTCCGGGATGGCACACGTGGGAGGGGCTGCTGTCTGGGACAGCTGCCAGGGAGAGCCGACCTCCGCAAAGCAGGCAGGTGCAGTCTCGGGCAGGTGGAGAGAGGACATCTGAGTACCATCCACTTCCACTTTTTCTCCAAGCCCTGGAAAAGGATCCTCAAGGTCAAAACCCTTTGAAAGCTCAGTTGGCCTCTGGAAGAGCTGTCTCTATTCAGGCCTCCTGGCAAGGGAAAGAGTGGAAGGTGATGGACAAGAGGGGCAGCAGTTGTGCCCTAGGATGCCAGGGCTGCCACCGCCGCCGCTCTTGCCATCTCACGAGCTGATGTTGGGTCTTACTGCCACGGGGTTGAGTGAATTTCTGCGTGTATGTCATGGAATGGTGGACTGGGAAGCATCTTATGAGCTACCAAGTGCTCTGTGGAGTGTGCAATTGCTATCATTGTTGTTGTTGTTATTCTGGGCCTGTGGGTAATGTAGGGGCACAGGTCAAAAGTCTGAATAACCTTGGAAAAGGTCCTCCTCTCTTGAGCCTTGTCATTCAAGCTGAGAAAAATGAAGAAAATATTCCATTCACAGTTTATAAACTAGCATCTACTGAGCACTGGTATGTGTCAGGAACAGGGCAAAACACATAGATAGATGATGATAGAGAGAGAGAGAGAGAGAGAGAGAGAAAAGATAGACATAGAGATAGATGATAGGCAGATAGATGATAAATGGACGGCATATAGATAATAGATAGATGACAAATGTATAGATAGAAAGATAGATAATAGAGAATAGATAATAAATAGAATAGAAAGGAAGGAAGGGGGAGGGAGGAAGGGAAGGAGGGAGGGAAGAAGGAAGGAAGAAAGGAAGGGCGGACGGACTTAGGAAGGAAGGAAAGAGAGAAACAATGGTGGATGGATGGAAAGCTAGATAGAGAGGCAAACATATAGATGATCGCATTTAACCCTCTCAGCACCTCTAGGGAGTAGATGTTATTATTCTCATTTGACAGATAAGGAAATAGGACTTAGCTAGGTTAAGTAACCTACCCAAAGTCATACACCTACGAAATGGCAGAGCTATGATTCAAACCCATATCCTTCAAGGTAAGAGACGATATACTCAATCTCTGCTCTCTGCTACTGAAGCATCCTTTAAACCTTAGTGCCTTTCCCTGGACTGTGCTGGGCCTGGGGCAGACATGACTGGGGATCAGAAACTTCCTTGTCCTGTAGAAATGAGACAGACACTCATCCAACCAGCTGTGCTATGCACACAGCCAACAAACACACCCAGCTGCATGTCCAGAGCAGCAAATCAGATGCTCTCAGGAGAGTACTTGCTCATGCCAAGCTTTGTTGGAGCCAGATTGTACCCAGGCTGCTCTGTTTTGTTTTCTTCTTAGAGGACAGGTCTGTGGCCCTTGAGATCCAAAATGCAACTCAGTTCAACAAAGTTTACTGAGCACCTTCTTGCCTGGCCCAAGCTCAGAGAGAGGGAAGAGTAAGACCTTTCCGACACTCGCTTCTAGCAGAGGGATCCCCAAAACTACCGTATCAGTGTGAGCCATGCAGAACAGAAGACTGAGGTGCACAGGAGAAGGAGCAGTCAGAAAAGTCTGTCCAAGGGAGATGAAGTCTGAGTGGACAGCAGAGTTGGCCAGGAGTTAGCCAGAGGGCCCTCCGTGCAGAGACGTGGAAGTAAGAAGGGGCCTAGTCTGTCCAGGGAACTTATAACCTGTTGGCTATCTCTAGAGTCTGATGCATGAGGTTAGGTTTGGGGCCAGTGAGAGACAAGACTGGAGGGGTAGGCAGGGGCAAGATGATAAAAGGCCTGTAGACCACACTAGACTTTACCGTGTAGATGAGGAAAAACAGGGGTCAGCTTTGTGTTTTGGAAAGCTCACTCTGGCTGAAGAGGGAAAGAGGGCATATGCTTGGGCTGCCATAACAAAGGACCACAGATTTAAACAACAGAAATTTGTTTTCTCACAATTCTAGAGGCTAGAAGTCAAAGATCAAGTCTGATGTGGTCCATTTCTTCTGCTGCCTCTCTCCTTGGCTTAAAGATGGCCATTTTCTCACTGTGCCCTCACATGCTCTTCTCTCTGTACACATGTGTTCTAATTTCTTTTCTTTTTTTTTTCTTTTGAGTTGGAGTCTCACTCTGTTGCCCAGACTGGAGTGCAGTGGCACGCTCCCGGCCACCACAGCCTCGGCCTGTTGGGCTCCAGCGATCCTTCCGCTTCAGCCTTCCAAGTAGCTGGAACTACAGGCACGCGCTACCACGTCCGGCTAATTTTTTGATTTATTGCAAAGATGAGGTCTCGCCAAGTTGCCCAGGCGGGTCGTGAACCCGCGGGCTCAGGTAATCCACTCACCTCAGCCTCCCAAGGCGCGGGATTCCAGGCTGAGCCACTGAGACCAGCCTAATTTCTTTTCTTGTGAAGATGTCAGTCATATTGGATTAAGGCCCAGCCATATGACTTTATTTAACTTAATCACCTCTTTAAAGACCCTATTCCCAAATACAGTCACATTCTGAGATATTAGGGGTTAGGACTCCAATGTATTAATTGGAGGGTGGGGACATAATTCCACCTGTGAAAGAGGTAACAAAACAACTCTTCCTAAAACCCTCATGTTGTCACATCATTTCTCTCCAATTTTCAGTATTCTCAACAGACTACAATCTTAAGCCTAAATTCCTCACCATTGAATTCAAGGCCTCCCAAGACCTGCCGTTCCCTCCACATAGTCAACTAATCTTCCACTTCTCCTCAGCATCTTTCACTCCATCCAGGCCTGTCTTAGGATCTCTACCCCAAACTCAGTCCTGACCCTAAGTCATCGTCAGGACTATTTTTGCCTTAAAAAAACCAAAACCCTCTTGCCCACAGCCCCCTGCTAAGGAAACACTCTAAGACAGTCACGTTCTCTAGTGTTATTGAAAACCCCTGAGGCAAAAGTTTCTATCCTAATAAGAAAGATGGTTCTTAGTTAGATCAACCAAATTGTCTCAGAAGTTTGAATAGAAAAATACAGGAAAAGCACGGGCATCAGCCATTTGGTTGTGAAAGTAAAAGCTGAAAAAACACAGAGAGATAGGTGTTGAAGTAGCAGCGTTGTTAGTGTGTTTCAGATAAGAAAAAATTGTGAGAAGTTGGCACTTTCTCTAAGAGAAAAATATTTCTCATGAAAATCACCACAAAGCAACAAGGAGAACAAGAAACAGACTGCAGCTGGGCTCGGTGGCTCAGCCTGTAATCCCAGTGCCTTGGGAGGCTGAGGTGAGTGGATTGCCTGAGCCTGTGGGTTCGCGACCCGCCTGGGCAACTTGGCGAGACCTCATCTCTACAATAAATCAAAAATTAGCTGGACGTGGTAGTGTGTGATTCCAGCTACCTGGAAGGCTGAGGTGGAAGGATCGCCGGAGCCCAGCAGGTAGAGGCTGCGGTGGCTGGGAGCGGCCATTGCACTCCAGTCTGGGTGACACAGTGAGACTCCAACTCAAAAAAAAAAAGAAAAGAAAGAAACAGACTGCATCTTTGACAAAGCTTGTAAATATGTATAAACTCAGGGCACAAGGCATGAAGAAGCTCGTGCAGTTCGCCTAGAGGTTGAAGTTCAACTAGAACTAAGAGAAGGCAGCCATAGTATGCAGAGTTCAGGTATGGTTATCCACAAACAGTTCTCCAAGGCTCAAAAAAATAGCATTCACTTGTTAGGTATAATGAGAACAGGTATGTGGGCTGGCAGTGGGAGCTTTCCTGAGCCTATTTTGATATAAAGTAGAAACAGGGAGTGGGGCTCAGTTATGAGTCATACAGAAAGCCATATTTGCAGGAAGCAGCCTGTCCATGAAGTGGAATCTAGAAGAGAGGCTGTGTGTTATGAGTTTGTCTGCAGCTGTAATTGCCAATTGGCTAGAGAGAAGCAAAGCCTAAAAGATCTCACTCACACTAATGTGCCTACAGGAGAATTCTTGGTAGCCTAGAATAAGACCATGTGCCAATCTCTTACCCCAGAAACTCATGCAAACAGCTAGTCCAGGAAGAAGTCACTTCATTCAAAGATGAATTAATAATCAAAAAGGAACTACCATAGACTTTATACAATATATTACAATTTTTTTAAAAGGAGAGAAGAAAAATAAATAGTAGATGAACATCCACTAGGTGAACATTCATCAGAAGAATGTTGCCACAGAGAAGATAAACAAACATATTGCCATGGACATTTTAAAAATTTAATGAAGCAATTCCCTCCAAAAACCAAGAGGACAAAAAAGAGATACATTGAAAATATGGCAAAACAAGCAAATGACATAAATCATGAGATGGTATTGTTTAGAAAATATATAGAAGAACAATATACACAGCAGAGATACTGCTGCTGAAAGCATCAGGAGGAATAGAGAGGATAGAACTGAAAAAAGTGAAAGCGATTAGTAAAAATGAACAAAAGATTTTTTTTTAAGTATAAGAGAGAAAATGGAAGGTATGAAAGACAAACATACATGCAATTCATGCCCCTGTGAAGAGAAAAGATATCTAAAAATATGTTATACCATCTAAATACTTTCCAAAAATAAAGTAAAATTAAAAAACTGAATCTACAGATTGAAAGGGCCTGTTGTGTCCTAGGAAAATAGTGGCATAGAATGATCAAATCTGATTAAGATACCAGACTTCAAAGGCAAAGAATCCATTGGGGCATCCAACCCAAAAGATCCAGTTGCCCTCAAGTGGGACAAAAAATCAGGGTACCCTCAGACGTCTCCACAACATTATTTAATGCAAAGAAACTAAAAAGTGTAATCTAATAGTGCTGTATCCAGGCAAACTATCAACTGAGTATAAAGGCAGCATTAATGAATAAGCCAGAACATAAGACAACATTAATCTCATGATCTTGAAGAATCTACAAGAGGATAATTTCAAGGCAATCAAAAGATGAATGGAAGAAACGATAACAGAAGAACTGGAGGTGACATTAATTCCATGCAACTGAAGTACGACTAAGACTGAAGCAATGTGGAAAACCACAAAACCAAATCTAAAGGTTTTAAAGCTAGATAATGTCCAACTTCTCTAACAAAATGTGGGTGGGGGAAGAAAAGAAGCGGTAGAAAGTAGTATCAAGGTTCTGACGGCTTTTTTTTTTTTTTGCCTATAACTGACTGTTAAAGATAACCTTTGAAGATAATAATATAAGTCATAGACCAGTCTCACGCAGGCTGGAGTAGAGTGGCACGATCATAGCTTACTGCAGTCTCAATCTCTCAGACTCAGGCAAAACTTCCACATCAGCCTCCCAAGTAGCTGGGACTACAGGCATGCACGACCATGCCTGACTATTTGTTGATTTTTTTTTTCTTTTTTTGGTAGAGATGAGGTCTCCCTATGTTGCCCAGGTTGGTCTTGAACTCCTGGGCTCAAGCGATCCTCCCACTTCAGACTCCCAAATTCCTGGGGTTACAGGCATAAGCCACTGTGCCCGGCCTACATATATATTTAAAATTAGTAATTTGTAGTAATTCATGCTTATAAAAAGTAGTCTATAGAGATTAAGGAAAAAAAGATGTATCTATATCTATATCTTTGTAGACGTAGAGATAGTAACCACTAGGGAGGAAAATGTGAGGTTTCCAACTTATTAGAAGAAATATATATGTAAAGATCAAGCCAATAAAACAGAATAAAGGGTAAAAGATAAGAGAAAAAGTAAGCAGCAATAAAACCAGAAAGTATAACATAAAATTTGATTTAAAAGAAAAGAATAGCTAAGATCAAATGTGTCTGTCATGTTAATTTATATGAATGGGATCATTTTACCCATCTATTAAAAATATTTACTATCAGACTGAATCACAAAATAAAGCCCAGATTTCTTCTCTGTATTAAACTGTAATTACTACCCAGTCCTCTTTCTTTTATCCATTGAAAGAGGACTGGATTTTTAAAATGTGGATTTTAAAAAATGTGGTACATATACATGATGGAATATTATGCAGCCATAAAGAAGGACAAAATTATGAACTTCACAGCAACTTGAATGAACTTGGAGTCTATAATACTGAATGATCTATCACAGAAACAAAGAACTGAGTATCACATATTCTCACTCAGAAATGGACCTTGAACAATTATCATAATACTATAAGAAAAGGATTTGGTCGAACTCAGTGGCTCAGCCTGTAATCCCAGCACTTTGGGAGGCCGAGGCAAGTGAGTTACCTGAGACTGCGTATTCGGGACCAGCCCAAGTAACTTGGCGAGACCTCGTCTCTACAATAAATAATAATAATGTTTAAAAAATTAGCCAGGTGTGGTAGCACGTGCCTATAGTTCCAGCTACTTGGAAAGCTGAGGCAGAAGGATCACCAGCGCCCAGCAGGTCGACACTGGGATAGCCGTGAGTGTGCCACTGGACACCAGCCCAGGCAACAGAGTGAGACTCCAACTCAAAAAAAAAGAAAAGAAAAAGAAAAAAGAAAGAAAGAAAAGAAAAGGATTGTCAGTAGTGGGAAATTGCCAGGGGAGGGGAGTGGGATTGGCAGTAATGGGATTCTGCCAGGGGAGGTGGGGCACACCTCATCAACAAGGGTGCCTGCATAATAAACATTTGTATACTTTACCCTGAATTGTACCCCACATCTTTAAAATAAATAAAATAAAATGCAATTGCTTAGAAAGGTTGAAAACAAAAGAATGGGCAAAGACACAACGTGCAAACACAAAAAGAAAGCACGTGACATAATTTTAGTCTCTGGCAAGATTGATTTGGGGGCAGGGAGTGGGGATGCAGGGGAGCATTAAATTAGAAAAAGAGAAATTTAGCCAGGAACAGTGGCTCACACCTGTAACCCCAGCACTTTGCGAGGCAGAGGCGAGAGACTGCCTGAGCCCAGGGGTTCAAGACCAGCCTGGGCAACTTGGTGAGATGCCATCTCTACAATAAATCAATGATCAGCCGAGTGTGGTGGTGTGTGCCAGTAGTTCCAGCTGCTTGGAAGGTTGAGACAGAAGGATTGCCTGAGCCCAACAGGTGAAGGCTGCAGTGGCTGTGAGCATGCCACTGTACTTCAGCCTGGGTGATAGAGTGAGACTTCAACTCAAAGAAAGGAAGAAAGAGAAAAAGAAAGAAAGAAACTTGATAACTATAAGGAGTTTCTTTCAATGCCCTCTCCAATGAGTAACTGACAGTCTAGAATATTTATACTTCAAACATCATCACATCAACATCCCTAAAGGAAAACTGCAGAAAATACAAGAAGAAATAGAAGCACACTCGTAGTCAGAGATTGCAGTTGACCACGTAGTCCACAACAGAAGTTAACAAAAAAGAATTAAGGATACAGAGGGGAAATGATCTAATTCACAAAATCATTCTGATATATATTCAGTGCAATACCTTAAAAATAAAAAATTAAAACACTGACGATCTTAGGCCACAAAGACAGCCTCAATATACTTCGGAAAGTAGAAACTATACAAACAATATTCTGGAATTATAATGTCAAATACGAATTTTGAAATAAAATCCTTTTCACTCAGAAATTTGTTATTTTTTCTCATAAACAGCACTTGGGACAAAGAGGAAATTGAACCTGAAATTGGAAAATACCTTTAAAATAACCCTAAGGAAAATATTATATATCAGAACCTGCAATAATAGAATAAAAATGAAAATAAATAAAAATGAAGTAAATGAAAAAAAATTAATTAACCATCAAACTCAAGAAGTTAGAAAAAAGACAACAAACTGAAGCTAAGGAAAGCAGAAAGAAGGCATTTGTTATTTGAGAGCAGAATACAATGAATTAAATTAACGAACTGTAGAATTAATGTATAAATCCAAAAGATGATTCTATTTTTTAATCAAATAACATAGATAAACCATTAGCTAACCTTATCAAGCCAAAGACAGAAAACAGAAACACCCCAAATAAAGAATTGTAATGAGAAAATAACCACTGAAACTGATAACATTTAAAACATAATGTGATATTACATTGCTCATCTTTATGCAACATAATTTGAGAACCTGGATAAAAGGATAAATTTGCAGGAAGATATAAATTGCCAAAGTAAACCAAAGCAAAGTTAGGCCATCTAACTGATCAGTTTCTCTAGAAAACAAAGGACAGTTGTAAAGGCATCACCCCCTCTGCCCCTAGAGCACCAGATCAGATAGACCACAGAAGAATTCTTATAAACCTTTAAGGAACAGGTAATTCTGATGCTGTGTAAACTCTTTCAGAGCACACAAACAGAAAAAAAAAACTTACAATTCTTTTTCTTGAAAATGACATAACATTGACATCAAAATGTGATAAAACACAAGAGGAAAACATAGCCCAATATCACTTATGATTATCACAACAACAAAACTATATAAATTATTAGAAAACAGAAATCAGTGGCATATTTTAAAAAATAATGGCCAAATAGTGTTTACTCCAGGAATTCAAGAATGATTGAATATTATAAAATCATTTTGCAAATTTGGTTTATCCATAGAGCAAAAGACAAAAATCACATAGATTATCCTTCTAGGTGATAGATAAATATTTGAAAAATCCACACCCTTGCTTGATTTTGTAAGGCCATCTTATAAAACTGCAATGGATGGATACTTCCCTAATATGATAAAGTGTATGTTTGTGCAATAACTACAATAATGTTTAACAGAGAGACACTATGAACATTCTCATTAAAGTCAAGAACAAGACCAGGAAGTAAAATATTATCACTATTATCGAACACTGTCCTGGTGCTGTAAAAACTGGAAAGACGAAGATAAAAAATTTCATCATTTTAAGTTGATATGATTATTTACTTAGAAAATTCAAGATGTAATTTAAAATGTTACAAAAATAAGAATATGCATTAAGTTGACTGGTTATAAAATTAAAATGCCAAGGGCAAAGTGCAGTGACTCACACCTGTAATCCCAGCACTTTGGGAGACCAAAGCGAGAGGATTGCCTGAGCCCAGGAGTTCAAGACCAGCCTGGGCAACACGGCAGGACCTCGTCTCTACAATAAAAAATAAATTAAAAATTAGCTAGGCGTGGTGACAGGTGCTGTAGTCTCAGCTACTTGGAAGGCCGAGGTGGAAGGATTGCTTGGTCCTAGCAGGTGGAGGTTGCAATAGCCATGATCATGCCACTGCACTTCAGCCTGGGTGACAGAATCAGAGTCTGACTTAAAAAATAAAATAAAATAAAATGCCAAAATAGACATACAAACAACGACCAGTTGGAAGACATAAGAAAAAAAATACATTTAGAATAGCAACAGAAGATAAGTATACAATTTTTTTTTTTACTTTATTTTATTATAGAGATGTGGGGTACAAGTCAAGATTAGGTACACAAGTAATCTACGTGCAGGTGAAGTTTGGGCCTCCAACTGCTCTTCACTTCCAAGATACATCAAATTAAATCAAGAAACAGAGGACCTAGAGGGAAAAAAACCTTGCGAACACTATTAAGCACCAATAGAAGACTTAGATATGAAGATTCAACATCAAAAATTGGTCATGCTCCCCTTTTTTTTACTGTATCGATTGTATGTAATCCTGCCTCCCAAATACCAACAAGAATTATGATTTTTGAAAAAATTTTTAATTTTGTTGCTTGGACATTTTGCAGAAAGAATTAAAAAGATGATTATGAAATAAATACTAACCTCTCCAACTAAATAAGAAAGAATTATTAGAAAAATATTTTTCAAAGAAGATTAATGGTTGGTAGCAGCCTAATCTTCCAGATACTAAAACATATTATAAGGTGACAGAGCTATAATATGTAAAACACCATAGTACATGACATGAACAGATGAACAAATTGATAGAACAGAAGGCATGCAAAGACCCATGGTGTCAAAGGGTGGAGGACAGACTTTTTAATAAGTAGCATTTAGACAACTGGGTAGCCGTATGACGGGAGGAAAAAGAAAATTCAGCTGGATCCCTACACTGCAGCTTACACCAAAATCAACTCAAGAAGGATCAGACATTTACATTTTTCTAAAATCAAACCATAAAATTCTAGAAAAATGAGGGCACTCTACATGTATAATGTTGAAATGGAGTAGATCTCTGTTACTCTGATCTATTAGGCAAATTGGTTAATTTGACCATATAAAAATCAGTTTGCCTAGTTTAGGATCGATGAGGTGGGAAACAGCATAAATAAAGCCAAAAATCAAATGACAAAATGGAAAAGACTCTTTTGAAAACCGTATCACAGTTAATTTTCTGAAAGGGGAAAGAATGTCTATAAATCAATAAGAAGCTATACAAAGGATACAAACAGATATTCACTTAAAGGGAGATAGCTCTGAAACATCAGAAAAGATGGTCACCTCACCCATAATAAGATAAATGTTTACTTACTTACTTATTTTTAAATTAGAGACAGAGTCTCACTATATTGCCCAGGCTGGAGTGCAGTGGTGTGATCACGGTTCACCATAGCCTAGAACTCCTGGGTTCAAGTGATCCTACTGCCTCAGCCTCCCTAGAAGCTGGGACTACAGGCATGTGCCACAACACTCAGCTAATTTTTTTTTTAATTTTTGTAGAAATGAGGTCTCGCTATATTGCTGGTCTCAAACTCTTGGTCTCAAGTGATTCTTCTGCCTCAGCTTCCCAAAGTGTTAGGATTATCATCGTGAGCCCCTGTGCTCAACTGAGTAATGTTAAAATTATGATATCATTTTTCACCTAACAGATGGTCAAAAATCAACGCATTGAATAACCCTGTGCAGGAAAGAGTATGGAGACCCAGGGTTTATTTTTGCTGGGGGTAATGCAATTTAATATGACTTCCATGGGATTGTCACTTACTAGCTGGATGTCTGACCCTGGACAAGTTTCTTACCTGGAATCTGAACAATACTCTCTCTTAGAACTATTTTCAGAATTGAATGACATATGCAAACTTGCACAGTGCTCAGCACAACAGATACTGATGCCCGACCAAGCACCACTGTTGGTTGACTCAAACAGAAGGTTATAGCCACAGCTAAGGTTATTCAGGAGCTCTGCTCTCTGGAGAGGGGACTTTCTTCCTCCTAGAGCTGGAGGAGGGAACTGGTATGTCTCCGAGACCCACCCATGCCTGAGGGAAACAGAGGTTCAGCACCTCTCACATCTAACCAAGCCAAAGATTAGCCTCCCCAGCAAGCCTCATCCCATTCTGGCCAGTTGGTGGATATGAAAAGAATAGAGCAGGGCCTTGGGCCTGACAGGTACTCCATGAGCAACACAAACCAGAAGCAGTGCAGCCTTCCTATGGCAGAGTGAGGGAGCTAATGACCCGTCCCTGGCCCAGACCCCCAACTGACTGGCTCTAGTCCCATCCCCATGAACCAGGAGCTCACTGACCTTGATGGCACTCTCTCAGGTGGGGCAATGCAGGAAATTACTTGGGGAAGGAAATTCTGGGAAATTTAAATCTAGCTAAGCAGACACAGCACAAAACCACCTCATCCACCCTCCTAGGACTCCAGCACCAAAGGAGTTGATAAGAGCCACTGGCAACTGGGAGGCAGTGAACTGGAGAAATAAGATGCTGAGCCTGTCTCCTGCTCCGAGGCAGACAGCTGGACCTTTCTACCTCAATATTTCAGCTAGAAAGAAGGTGTTCATCACAGTACAGACCAACAAAAAATACAAAGTGTCTGGGAATTAACCTACTTAAAAATGCAAAGAACCTTTATGAAGAAAAATTATACACTATCAAAAGGAAAAAAAAGACCTAAATTTGTAGAGAAAATTATTCCCAAATTAATCTATACACATAATATCATTCTAAACTACGTTCCAGCAAGATTTCTAAAATTAGTTTTTGGTTTGTTATGAATGAATATGGATTTTTTTCTGCATATTATTTATTTAGCAATTCTGTTTCCTCCTTAGGGAATCACTGATTCATAGGATTGCCTTCTGTCTTCAGAGAGTTACCGGGTTTTCTTGATTTGATGAGCACTTTATTTATTAAAGTCACAAACTTTTCCCTGTCATGGCTATAAAAAAATGTCTCCAAGTTTATTGATTACTCTTCAATTCTGCTTACACTGTTTGGAAGTTTCAAAGTTTTATCTTTTTTACGTAGTGAAGTCTGTCAGTTTGTATGCACAAGATTTCTACCACTACTTTTAAGGTTAGAAACAGGGATCAGATATTTCTCCTACTTTCCTATGATTGATTTCTACTTATATATAATTGCATAACTAAAATACAGTTTGCATATGCCAGTCTTTTTCAAGTTAACGCCTTTTCCTTATGAGGTTTATTCTTCTTTTGTAATATATGCTATCTGGATGTATGTCTTTCTTCCCCTTTCCCCTTCCCACCCCTAATAGCTGTGTAATTTTTCCCAGCATCTTTTATTTGTTACAAAGTGGATAATTTTGTATTATCTTAACAGCTGGCATCAGAATTCCTCTTAGGGAAAAACTGTCATTGTTTAGAAGATTCTTTTGATAAATGTAGAATGAAAGGTGAACCCCCTGAAGGCACCAAACCTTTGGATGAAGGAAAAAGTCACTCTGCAAGAGATTCAGGAGGAATTTGTTGTTATTCATATAAAAAGGAGTATGAGAGACAATGAAATGAAGAGGAAGGGAAGATGGGGTAAAATGAGCCAGAAAAGTGGCAGGAGGTTGGAATAAGTCGAGGTCCAGTGGGGTATGTAGGGAATGTGGTGCTAATACATGTGCTTTAGAAGGGGGTACTTATTTAAAGACTAAATTTCCTCTATATTTCAGCAACATAAATCCTTCTCATCTCTGTCAAACTCATGCTCAGAACTGTTTGCATGAGTGGATTTTTTCAGCTGGAGTTTATTAGAAGATTGACAAACAAATTGTAAAATGGAAGAACAGAAGTCACAAATAAGTCATTCTTAAAAGAAAACAGAGGGGGGAGGGGACGGATATTTCATCACAGCTAATAGTACAAAACATGGTAATTGTTTTAGTCAGGATGGGCTAGATGTTGCTGCAGAGACAAAAACCTCCAAGCACATTCATTTAAAACAACAAAGATGTGTTCCTCGTTCATGCTACTTGTCTATATGGGTTGTCTGAAGGGTCTGCTCTGCGTCTTCTCACTCCAGGATCCAGGCTGACGGCATCTGCCCAACCTGGAGCATAAAGTGTGTCATGGCAGGGGAAGGGGACATGGTGAATTACACACTGACTCTAAAAACTTCCTCCCAGAAGTGACATGTGTCACTTATGCTCACATTTCATTGTCCAAATCAAGTCAGGTAGATACAGCTAACTCCAAATGGACAGGAAAGTGCAATCCTATCATTTTCCCAAGAGAGAGGAGAACTAAGCTGTGAAGAGTTCTAATGGCTACCACAATCGTTTTTGTTTGTTTGTTTTTTAATTTGGAGTCTCACTCTTGTCGCCCAGGCTGGAGTGCAGTGGCACACTCACGGCCACTGCAGCCTCGAACTGCTGGGCTTAGGTAATCCTTCTGCCTCAGTCTTCCAGGTAGCAGGAACTACAGACGCATGCCACTATGACCAGCTAGTTTTTTTTTGTGTGTGATTTATTGTAAAGATGAGGTCTCACCAAGTTGCCCAGTCTGGTCTTGAACCCCCGGGCTCAGGCAATCCTCTCACCTCGGCCTCCCAAAATGCTGGGATTACAGGCTGAGCCATCATGCCCACCCCACAATAATTTTTTAAAATGAAAACTGTAGTTTAGTCATAGGGACTAACAAATAAACCAATGGAACTAAAGAAGGAATCTATCTTTAGTTCCATTGGTTTATTTGTTTATTATATATATGTGTGTGTGTATATGTATGTATGTATATGCTGTGTGTGTATATATACATACTGACAATTAAGTTCACAAACTCATTGTAGAAGAAGTGCTACGTACCTCATTGCTGAATATCACTGCAGTCATCTTTGAAGTACTCCCTTTGAGAAGCTATACACTAATATCAGTGCCTAGTCCACCCATCAAAGCAATTTTGGAACTCTTTTTCTGGAATGGTCATCAGAGCTGTCATCACCAGAATGTTGAAATTTGAATTAAAAGAATGAATAAACATTAAATTTCTTACTAAACTTGGCAAGAATGGAAGTGAAATCAGGGACATGTTAGTTCAAGTTTATGGGGTTAATGCCATGAAGAAAATGGCAGTGTACAAATAGGTTAAACATTTTTCTGAGGGGAAAGAAAGCATCACTGAGAGAGAGGTCAGGACAACCAGTAACAAATAGAACTGATGAAAACATGGCAAAAATTTGTTGAATTGTACATCAAAGCCGTCAGCTGACTGTGAGAAGCATAGCAGACCAAATAAACATCAATAGAGAAAGTTAAGAAAATCTTAACTGAAAATCTTGGCATGAGAAAGGTGTATGCAAAAATGGTCCTGAAGGAGCTCTTGCATCATGACAATGCACAAGATCACACAGCACTGTCTGTGAGGGAGTTTTTAGCCAGTAAGCAAATAACTGTATTGTAATACCCTCCCTACTCACCTGATTTGGCCCCCAATGACTTTTTTCTTTACCCAAAGATAAAGGAACTATTAAAAGGAAGACATTTTGATGACATTCTAGACATCAAAGGTAATATGACGACAGCTCTGACAGCCATTTCAGAAAAAGAGCTCCAAGTTGTTTTGATGAATGAACTAGGCACTGACATTGGTACATAGCTTCCCAAGGGGAATACTTCGAAGGTGACTGTAGTGATATTCAGCAATGAGGCTTGTGGTACTTTTTCTAGGATGAGTTCATGAACTTCATTGTCAGCCCTCATGTGTGTGTGTGTGTGTGTGTGTGTGTGTACGTGTGTGTGTGTGTGTGTGTGTGTGTATGTCTAAACTGAGTATATGATATAGGTGAAATCATAAAGTGCTGGTGGAAAAGGGTTTGCTTAATGGGTAATGTTGATTAGGTTGGCTTACTATACAAAGAAAAAAAATCTTTACATCTCTCCTTTTACTATATAAAAACTTAAACTAACTCCAGAATGTGATATGTAAATGTGGCCCTAAATGTGATAAATAAAATATAATGCTATAGGAGGAAAATGTAAAAATATCTTTGTGATGCTGTTGTGAAAATCTCTTCAATAAGACCCCAAAGGTGCAAACAAAGTGATACATTTGACTAGAATGAAATTGAGGATTTCTGTTCACTGAAGGACACCAAAGAGTTAACAAACCGGTGGCCAACTAAGATAAAGTATTGCAACAACTAGAATAAAGAATATATGTAGAGCTATCATATATTAAAAATGCTTTCAAATCAATAAGAAAAAGGCAACTGAGGAAGGGCAAAAAATATGACCAAGGAATTCACATGAAGTGAAATCCGAAAGAACTTTACCCTACAACAGGTACATGAAGAGCTCTGCAACCACATAGTCATCAGAGAAATACCAAAAGCAGTGATGTGCCCCACCTTGAAACCTATCAGCCTGGAAAAAATTAGAAAGCCAGACAACACCAAGCGTTGGAAAGGATGTGGAGAAATAGGCAAAACCCCAGGGGGTCGGGGAGAGGAGTCCACAGATAAGGTTGATCTCGAAAGTCGTTGGTAGTCCTAAGGGAAACTGAACATGGCTCAACAAGCCCTCCCCTGGGACCTACCTCAAGTAAACTTCTGCCGAGATCCATAAAAGGACATGTTTGATATTGCTCATCACAGCGAGGAATTTGAGAAAATATTTAGTGGGTACATAGGGTGAAATACTAGGCAGCAGTCAGAAGTAGATAAATAGATGTATGCAGTATGCAGAGCAGCATGAATTAATATTTAAAGCCAAGTTGGGTGAAAAAGATAAAAACAGTCATATGTGTGTGTGTGTGTATGTGTGTGTGTGTATATATATATATATATATATTGCTGTTTCTTACAAGAGATTAGAGACAGAGGAAGCGGGGGAAGAGACAGAGTTAGAGATAGAGATGGTAGGGGTAAAGGTAGAGGTAGGGATATGGTAGTGATAAGGATAGAGAGAGAGAGGTAGAGATGGTAGGAGTAGAGGTAGGGATAGGAATAGGGATAGCGAGTTAGAGATAGAAATAGGGATGGTAGGGGTAGAGATAGAGGTAGGGATAGGAATAGGGATAGGGATAGCGAGTTAGAGATAGAGATAGGGATGGTGGGGTAGAGATAGAAGTAGGGATATAGATAGAGATAGGGATAGAGAGAGAGAGACAGATAGAGATTGAGATAGAGATAGAGATGGTCGAGGTAGAGGTAGGGATAGGGATGGGGAGAGAGAAAGCTGGAGAAATAGAGATAGGGATAGGGATAGGGATAGAGGTCTAGGTTGAGACTGAGATAGAGACAGAGAGTTAGAGATAGAGATGGTAGGGGTAGAGGTAGAGGTAAGGATAGGAATAGAGGTCGAGGTTGAGACTGAGATAGAGACAGAGAGTTAGAGATAGAGATAGAGATAGTAGGAGTAGAGGTAGAGGTAAGGATATGGATAGGAATAGAGAGAGAGGTAGAGATAGAGATAGAGACAGAGACAGAGATGGCAGAGGTAGAGGTAGGGAGAGAGAGATGGTAGGGGTAAAGGCAAGGATAGGGCTAGGGACAGAGATAGGGGTAGGGAGAGAGAGAGATGGTTGGTAGGGGTAGGGATAGAGATAGAGATGGAGATAGAGATAGAGATAGAGAAGGTAGGGGTAGAAGAAGGGAAAGGGCTAGGACTAGGGCTAGAGATAGAGGTAGAGGTAGAGGTAGAGACAGATAGGGAGGTAAGGATGGGTAAAATGGAAAGAAATAATGAGACAAAGTTAAAAAAAAAACACAACCCTTCGTAGATGACTGATGATGGTTTCCAAGTACTGCAGGGTATGATTAACTCAGTTATATGCATCTGCCATCCAGTAAGTAGAAGGAAACATAATGCAGTCACTTGAAACCACTCGGACTGCCCAAGAGTTGAACTTTCACTCCTATTCCATTGGCTAACACCTTTTTTTTTTTTTTTGAGTTG
>NW_007246118.1:555703-574440 GCF_000164805.1 Carlito syrichta | reverse complement strand
AGGCGCGCACTACCACGCCCGGCTAATTTTTGATTTATTGTAGAGATGAGGTCTCGCCAAGTTGCCTAAGCGGATCGTGAACCCGCGGGCTCAGGCAATCCATTCACCTCAGCCTCCCAAAGACGCGGGATTACAGGCTGAGCCACCAAGCCCGGCTGGCTAACACCTTCTTCTCACACTTTCACCTGCAGATTCCTGGGCCCCACTACCAAAGATTTCGATTCAATGAGTCTGTCATGTAGCCTGAATCTGTGCTCCCAGCAAGCCCCCAGGTGATACTTGATGCTGCTATCCCAGGAACAATACCTCCTTGACTGGCACAGAGTAAGACCTTGGTCACAAAGCCATATCTCACTGCAGGGGAGACCGGGACACATAATCTGACTCTGCCCCAGGAATAAGAAAGGTTTTGACCTGGCTAGCCAGCATCTGCCACATCATTACATCCCAGTTTCCAGTTAGGCTTCTATTGTACTCTGTACTTTTCCCTCACTGTCTCCTTCCACATGCCCCATCCCTCTTCCCTGCTAGATTATAAACTACACAAGGGCAGAGATCATGTCTGTGCGCCCTATAACCAGCCCAATGCCTGGCACATAGCAGAGCCTCAATAGATGTGTGTTGGTGCCAATCTGAACATTTAAAATTTTTGAACAAGAAAATGACTGATAAGAATGAGGGAACCAGAAAATGAATCTCCCAAGCAACAGGGAGGTGTGGATCAGGGTGGGAGTACCAGAAACTTGGGGTTGGGGTGTGGAGGGTCTGGACTAGGAAGGATGGAATGGAAAGGAAGCCTACTGTCTGTCTCCCCCCACTGCGAACACTTAGTGCACTAAGTTACCACCATCAACCACTCTTCCCTGTCCCCATTCCTTCCTACCATCATATCCTCCAAATGGATAAAGTTCAGAAAGAGGTGGTCATCTACAGGGCAGCAAGGGCTAGATGAACTTAGACTCTAAAGACCAGCCCAGAATTGTTGAGAAATGGGATGGGGGAGGAATCTTCTGAAATACACACTCAGTCCTGGAGATTCAGAGTGGCCTCACCATGGGTGGATGAAGTGAAAGTGGATGGAAGGCCACATGCTGCCTCGTGTACCCAGAGGGTCAGGACAGGACCATATCTGGGAACATGGGAAAGACAGCTGACATTCATTTCAAAGGCTTACTCTGCCCTGCACCTTCTTTTTGTGCCCTACCCTGGGCACCTCTGCTTGGAGAAGAGAATTTGCAATAGATTGAAAGTTTGCATCCTCCATTCCAAAATTCATATGTCAGAGTTGCCAAGGTCTGGCATTGGGGGGATGTTTTTGAGGGGTGATTAGGTCATCAGGGTTCTATCCTCATGAATGGGATTGGTTTTCTTAAAGAAGAGACCCCAGAGAGCTAGCTAGCCCCTTCCACCATCCAAAGACACAGAGAAGATGATCATCTATGAACCAGAATGTGGGCCTTCACCAGACACCAAATCTGCCAATGCCTTGATCTTGGACTTTCTAGACTCCTGGGAAATATATTTCTGCTGTTGATAAGCCACCCAATCTATGGTGTTCTGTTATAGCATCCCAAAGCACCTAAGACGGCATTGAACTGGGAGCCTGCTCGAATCAGGCCTGTGGCCTTGGCCAAGTCACCACATCCATTTTTATCTCAGTCCTTATACCTATAGCACAAAACCACAAACCCTCTAAGACACATTTAAATGCTGAGATTCCAGGAGGTAATTTACATCTTCATGTAACTTATTTTGTTCCCTTTCTCTGGTATAATTTCCTCTTATGGTGATGGGGGCAAATGGATTACTCTAATGGTATTTCACTCTGAGGCAGTATACATGCAGGGAAGATTATAAGGACCACAGTCCTACCTACATGACCCAGTCAGCTGGCCATGGGTGGGTGACTGTCTCCAGTCTCTTCCAATTGTCTCATCCTCCTCTGGCTCCACATCCCTGTCACAAGGGCCATGTCCCTTCCAAGCCTGCACTAACGCCAAAATCCCCCTGACACTGTGACCTGGGTCAGAGACCGAGATGCATCTAAAACAGTGCTCAAGTTCTCCAGACGCCATGTGAGATTCAGGCGACAGGGGAAAGACATGCTCTATTATGCTTGAGGCCCTGGGGCAAAAGCGCCTGGACCTGGGGTGGGAGGTGGATGTGTCTGTCATCTGTCAGTCCTTCCATCCCTCAGGGCTGCCGCAACCATGGACCACAGACCAAGGAATTGCTGAGCCCCCACTCTCGGGAGCCCCCATTCCCAACCCTAGACTGACCTCTCCCGGCCAGACCCTGCAAAGCAGTCTGGAAGGAGAAAGGGTGAGGCCACATCATCAGGGCTCATTGTTTTTCTTTGCCTTCTCCTCAAAGAGAGGGAAGAAAGGGGACAAAGAGAAAATCAGAAGGAGTTCGCTGGTCCTCCCACCCTCCAGCTCCCCGTCTCTCCCCCAGACATCAGCTGTCGGCCTAAAATCACAAAGCCTTTTCGTTCAAAACCCAGAGAGGGAAAAAAAGAGGAAAGCAAAAAGAAGGGAAGAAGCAGCAGCGAATTTCAAAAGGAGGGCTAATTTGTGCAGCGCCGGACAGATGCATTTGCATAATGAAATGTGCAGAGGATGTTTGGCTCATGTATTTTTTAGAAGGTTTAACTTTAATTTTATTTAGCCTCAGAAGGGCATGTCACTCAAACTCCGCTGGTCATTTATAAAAATATTTCAATTGTGTTTCCAAGGAGCTGTCTTTTTGGCCTAAGTGGCTGGTGCCGGAGGTTGTGAATGCTAATACAGAGGTCGGGAGATCGATGATTGGGGCGGGAGAGAATGGGAAGAAAATGGGAGGGGCAGAGACACCGAGAAAGAGACACTGTCACAGAGAAGAAAGGACAAAGCGAGAGACAGGCAGAGGCGGAAAGAGACAATTGTTGAGTGAGACAAGGGCCCTGGCCTCTAGAGAAGCACGCCAGGTAAACATCAGTCTGAAGAGGAGGAATGAGTGTTCCCAGCGGACCACACCTCTCGCTTAGGTGGCCCCAGCTCTCTCCCTCCTATGGTGTTTGGAATTTTTTTTCCCAGAATGGCTACTCTAATCTCCAACAAATAAAGTCTCCAAGAAGGGTATTCTATGACCAAGCTGGCTTTCTTCCACCGCTGGGTCCTGCGCTGGAAGCGCTTTCTCCCATCTGCAATTCTGAACATAATGAAGGCGCTAGATTGAGGGCCGTTTGCACTGGAGACAGGGAAGGGAGGGCTGAGCTCCTCTTTGCTATGTACACTTCTCTTCTGCCATTAAAGCAACAATTGCCCTTCTACTCCCTCCCCTCTTTTCCATCACAAACACCCCAGCCCCCTAAATGAAACATTCTTCAACTTTTAAATCACATTGGTACAGCACTGGCACACAGAAGAGATAACAGGGTGAGGAGGAAGGGGAGGGGGCAGGTACAGAATCTCTCCCTCCCTCCCCCACTGGCCTCAAAGTGCTCTGGAAAGACTCTGAAGTCTCAGACCCAAGCCAAGTCTCTGATGGACCGAGGTAGAAACTGAGGCAGAGGAGCATGGGGACTCCATGGCAGAGGCAGCCAGGGCCCCTAGATTCCAGTTTTCCCAGCCACACTACTTTCTCACTGTTTCCTCCTCCCTCGCTCTTATTTACCACTCAAAGCCTGGGCTTCCTCGGCCTCAAAGACCGGAAAAGAGACCTCTAGGAACGTGCTTGGAAAAATTCCACCCCAGCAAAACTATCTAGATCTCCTTGTATGCTTCTCTCTGTCGGCCTGTCCCATCCACATTTTCAGCTCTCATTTCAGTTGTGGGCACAGCCTGGGGACCAGGCATTCTGTGTCTGGGGACATTTCCAAAGGGCCCAGTGTTGGAGTACACAGTACCTCATCCCAACAGTGCCCCTCAGGGGCATGCTAGACCGCTTCTTAAAGGAAGTACCTCAGTCCCCAGTGCAAAAATAAAAAGCACCCACATAGCAAGAGTAGCCTAGGGTTGGTACCCAACTCCCAGAGCTCATGGACTTGGCCAGGAGCCCTGGGGATGGGGGGGAGGAGGATGGCTCATATGTCGACATGTGAGAGGCAGCCTGGAAGGGCCTGGAGGACTTGGTCATTCTGGGTTTAAACTTGCATCACTTGAGAAAGTCACTTAACCTCTCTGATCCTCAGTTTCTTCCTCTGTAAAAAGGATGGGTTTTCACATCTTGCATTCTAATAGACTTGGCACATGGTGGCAAGAGAGTCAGGCACTACCTGTCCCACTCAGTGATGGAAAGACCCCCAAGGCAAAGTCCCCAGGCCTGGGCACCTCTGGAGACAGGGACAGAGAAGGGGAGCAGAGCCCGAAATGCCTCACACCGTGACAGGTACTGTTTGTTCCTATTACCAAAAGTGCTTTGAGAAAGACTATAGAATCAGAGACTGCTGGAAGCCAAAGGGGTAGAAAGAATCTACCAACACTCTCATTTGGAAGATAAAAAGACTGAAGCCCAGAGAGGGGTGTGAATAGCCCCAAGGCACACAGTTGGTCCAGAGGACAAGGCTTGAACCAAAGGGCCCAGTGTTTAGATTGAAATGAGAGCTGAAAGCGTAGATGAGAACAGACCAGCAAGAGAACTGTACAAGGAGATCTAGATAGTTTTGCTGAGGTGGAATTTTCCTAAGCTGGTTCAGAAGATAAGGCTTGAACCCACTCTCCAGGTCCCTTCGTTTCTCACACTGCCTTCCACTAACAACACTGACAGCTTTTGGTGGGTGAAAGAGCCCATTCCCACCCCACACCCTGCCCAAGGCTCAGGAAAGGGCAAGTTGGCTTCCATCCCAGCAGTTCCCCATGCACAGATGGAGGGGGCAGCTGAGACCAGACTGGGGGTGGCAGAAGAGCCAGGGGAGGGGGCTGGTGCTGGCTACCACAGTCCCACGGGAGGCGACTACATATGGCCAGCCGGGCTTGGCAGCCCGTGCACACTAATCCTGCTGTCAGCCAGGCCGGGCGCCGGATTAGGAAATGTCACGTTTCAAAGGAAATTATTTCCATTTTCTCTCCAGGAAGGGAAAAGGCAGAAAGGCAAGCAAACTCCCAGGGTTGTGTGTTGGGAGACAGGCCAGCATATGGGCCTTGAAGACACCTCCCCTCCTCCTCCTCCAGCCTCTCTGCAGATGCCCAGAAGTGACAGCAACCACCTCACTGAGCGTATCCACCCAAGGACAAATGGATTTTGCAGTTTATCGAGGGAGGAAGGGGCGTGTCTCTAGCTCATCAGCCATGACCCACCTTTGGTCTCTACTTTCTCTACCCCCCTGTCACAGTCACAGCTACCCACCGGAGGCCCCTCACTCAGCTGGCTCCCAGGTCAGCCTCTTGGGACCAGCATGTCTGAGAGAGAAGTTGTCCTTGACCTTGTGAGCAGGTGCTGGATGTTCTGCCCTCACCCCAACCCAGAGACCCTGCCTCTTACCTGTGCCTCCATTCTGCAGAGGAGACAAGAAAACCTCAAGAGGCAGAGAGTGAAATAATACATTCTGCCTTTTTGGATTTCTCTCTCTCTGTAACTCTTTTAGTTCTCTTCCTTCTCCCACCTCATCTGAGACAATAATAAACATTTCTCCTTCTCACCACTACTGGAAATGGTGGGGCTTTAATTACAAAAGAAATGTCACAATATTAGCAAATTAATTAATTCTAATCTGGTCCGGAAGAGAGGTCGGGCATACAATCACCCCCTCATGCCTCTGGAGCCGAGGACCAACCCGACGGATATTGTGATTGAAATATATTTGTATGGAGTTATTAGATACTATCTGCAATCAATCCATTACCATAAACTTAAGCTTCCACGTTCTTTCATATTAAATGGATTTTCATATCACATTTCCCAATAAGCACTGCCTCAAGTCAACCCTTATTTATCTAATAACGCCATGCAAATATTGTATTATATTTCAATGAAATGTGTCGAAAGCTATTACCTTGTGCTGGCTTTGGGGTAGGGAGGGAGCAGTTCCGGGTAGGAGGTGGGGAGATTTCCCTCTGGGTCTGCTCAGTGCAGAGGCAGCCCCCGGATCCTAACACTCACGTCCCCTCTGCCCCTACGCCAGGCCCCGGGCCCTTTCAGGGAGGGAGATCTGTGAGGAAAGTATTTTCTAGTCTTCCCTGGCCCCAGACAAACTGAGGATTTGCAGGCAATCCAAGTCTGCAAAGGCAGAAGGAGACCCTTCCTAAACCTCAACAGCCCTCTGTCTCAAGACCAGGGCTGGCTTTATGGGCTTCCAACCTGGCGGTCAGTCAGGGTCTCACACTTAGAGAGGTCTGAGTTTTGTATACTGGCCTACTGTCTCTGTGTTCAAGTTCTTAATGATTTTTGAACAACGGCCCCTTTACTTATTTATTTATTTGTGTCACGATCTTACTCTGTGCCCAGGCTGAAGTGCAGTGGCACGATTACAGCTCACTATAGCTGCAAACTCCTGGGCTCAAGCAGTGCTCCTGTATCAGCCTCCCAAGAAGCTGGGACTGCAGGCATGCACCACTACACCCCGCTAATTTTTTAACTTTTTGTAGAAACAAGGTCTCACTAAGTTCATGCCTCGAAATCCTGGGCTCAGCAATCCTCCTGCCTCGGCCTCCCAAAATACTGGGATTAGAGGTGTCAGCCACTGTGCCTGGCCAAGGGCTCTGCATTTTTATTTTGCACTGGAGGAATCTACAAATTCCGTATCTGGTCCTCTCCAGGTTATTCTTCACTTCAATGCTACAAGCACTGGTTTCTGCGCCTGTCAGACACGCTGAGCATGCTGGGTATTCACTCTCAAGCTACCAACCACTCGTCTCTGTGGTCAGAGCAGGCCCCTTCTGTATGTCCAGCTTTATTTCCTGACACGAACCCTCCCAAAGAGCTTACCATCTTGCCCATGGGGACCCAGAAGCCTGTGCCCAAGGTTGCTCAGCCAACAAGTATCACAATGCAGACTTTATCCCAGATCCTGGACCCCAGAGTCGAAATGACTTCCTGCCATCACTTGGTCACACAGCCATCCCAGGCATGGGGACAGTTAGACCTGGTAACAGCACTAACAATGTCTGTCTCCAGCCCTGCTCAGTACCTTCCGGGATCCAGGTCCTGCCCACAGTGATCTGTTGCTGCCTCCATTGGGGGTGGCAGAGTTGGAGGGGAGTCTGTCCCCACTGTCCCCCACGTTTACTATTTACAACCTTTTACACCACTCTTGGGAGGACCAGCTTCACCTCTCAGTGACCAAAGCTCCCAACTGGTCATCTGGTTCTTTTCGGTCTCCCACCCCACCAGCCGGGAAACCTATTTTTCAGGGATCAGAGGGCATCTTCACAGCAAGCTTGACACCCTATCTTCCTCCATTCTCTGGTCTGTAGTCTTCCTATCTTCAAATTGGAAAAATGATGTCTTCCATGAAAATCCCTCAACATTTTGTGAAAATTAGACTACATAGTGGAGGTTTATAAAGTACTTTGTGCAGAGTTACATGACATTTTGATTTTGTAGTTCCCAAGCAAGTGTGTTTAGAGGAAAGCAGACCTTTGGTGGTCTGCTTTCTGGACTATTTCCCAGGTGTGTGACTCCCTGTTTAAACCTCCTCAGGCATTGCCTCCATGCCCCAAATAATCCTCCTTTTTCCTCATCACTTTGTCAAAACCTCTATCCCTTTTGTCAGAAAGGAAAGGTGGGTCCTTGTAAACACAGTGAGGCAGAATTGACTGAGAACAGGGAGGAATAAACAGTATTAAGCAGCGGTTTGTCTACTCTGATCCCCTGCCTGGTGAGGACCAGACCCCCTACCAAAGCAGAACTGACACCTCAGAGTTAGATGTGGCTCCCAAGCCAGCCAAGGGTGTGAATGTCCCACCTCAGGGATTCCCTGACAAACCAGCATGCTGGAGTTTCCTAACATAAGGCTTCTTCTCTCCGGTCCCACTTGTAAGTGGGCTTCTTGTGTGCCTTCTCTTCTCACTCTCAACTTCCACATTCTTACACCTTTCATCCACACCACAACTCAGCAAGGTAGATGTCATTATCCCATTTTACAGGTCAAGGGACTGAGGTCACACGCTCCATCGTTGACCAAGTTGAGATCCTAACTTGGGTCCGCCTGGCCACTTTGCATGACTCAGGGCAACTTAGTCCACTGCCTCTCACCCAAGCATGTGCATTTTATAAGAGCCCACTCACAAAGTAAAACCTTAACTCTGGAGTCCTGAAAGATCATTTATTCATCCAACAAATACCACTATGTGCTGACAATGTACCAGGCACAGGTCTAGGCATGAAGCAAACCCAGCACAAAGCTCACGTTCTCGCCTTTGCTGGCAGTCTTTTTCTGCTGGCCTGGAAGCTGTGCTGAGCCAGGTTCTGAGCCCGAGTGGTCACCACTCGGCTTCTCAGCAGCTAAGTCAGAAACCAAAGAGAGAAGTGCGAGGTTAGTAGCCCACCCACTGTCCAGATTAGGCAGCTTGCTCTCAGTAGGTGCCCTGGGCTCTAAGATTTTAGGAAAATCAGAGTTGCTCCTCACAGAAAAAGAAATTCCAATTACAGGATGGAGGAGTAGTTTCATGATGGAGAATCTTCGCAGAACACCTTAAATCACGCCCTGTAGGAAATCACTCACTGGAAAGGTCAACTTGTACCCAAGCTTCCTGTGTGTGTGAGAGAGAGTCTATATTGGGGTGGGGAGGCGGGGAATCAACCAATCCTCAGTGCCCTGATATCTCCTGCCCCTGTTTGTCAGACATCCCCATCCAGCTGCAGTCATGGAGTTTAAGGACTCTCAGTCCAGCAGGTGGACGGACCAATGGTCAATCTGCCTGACTGTGTTCGCAGACCTCCCCCAGGTCCCAGGAGGACATGGGCTCGTCCTCCTCTTGTTCTCTGCCCTCTCTCTCTCTTCCTTCCTTCTAATCATTCATGGTGACAGATTGACAGAAGTGCCCCCACCAGATAAAATTGCCTCTGGGCACAAGTACAAAACATAAAACATTTAGGGAAAATCATCCAAGAACAGTTGGCACTACGAGTAAACTGCTTTAAACATTCAACTATAAGCAACCAGTTTACAACTCTGGCGCAACTGAGCTTGGCATCAGTCCGGCCAGCTTCATGGGGGTCCCTGATCCTCTTGCCCTCCTGGGCTCTCCTACTCACAGCCACCCTCTCCCCTGGCCCCTCCCTTTCTCACCCTCCTCCTGAAACCAGGCTGCTGTGCATCCTCCCACACAGGCACTGCCCAGGAAATCTCAATATTGAAGGACACACGGGGGGACGTTCCCTTTTTTGGAATCCTTTCTCACGAAACCCCCATCACACACATCCCAGTACAGGGCTAAGGATGAAACAGGGCTGAGCAGGACTCGTCTTTGGACGAACACACTCATTCCACAGAGGCCTTTACAAAGCCTTCTCTGATTGTTCTTACTCTTTCCATAGACTATATGATCCACCAAGTAGTTTCAGATCTTGTACTCCACTGGCCCTCACAAAAGACTGTGTGGTGGGTTTATAACCCCATTCTTGAGATACAGAGAAAGGCCCAGAAGCAGCTCAGGACACAAAGCTCATACGTGACAGACCTGGGATAGGAACCCAGGTGTCTCCACTTCTTCAAGACCTTCCCACCATGGCTTGCTACCTCTCAGCCCACACTTGGCTGCCTCTTGAGGCGCAGAGATGGTCTCCTTGAGGCCCTGAGCACAAGATTAAGGAAGGACAAGTGTGGTTCCAGGAAGAAGCAGCATGGGGGCTGGGAGCCTGCCAGGCCCGGAAGGTTCGAGCCTCCCACCAGGACCCCAGGGAGCCACCTCAGGCTGTGCTTTTTTCCCAGAGACACTCCCTTGCATATATTCCCAGGAGGAGGCCTGGGTCTGGACAGGAGTTGCATCCAGGTTGCCCCCTCCCTGCTGTGGTGCTCCCTGGGGTGCCAGAGTGGCTGGCACCCACCGGCCTGCTGAGATCCTATCTCCAGACCTCAGAGAGCAGCTGCCCTGAGATAGCTGCCTCCTTTCTGTGTCTGACCAAGTCACACGTGTCTAAGATCACTACTTGTCCAAGTCCCTAACAGATGCTCAAGATGCCCTCATCACACTTACAAGATACATAGCACTCCCCACAATTCTCATCTCATTTAATTCTGACAACAATATTATTAATTGGCATTAATGTCCCCATTTAACACATGAGAAAATGTGTTATGAGGAGGGACACCAATAAACTTAGAATAAACTTAGTTCACATTTTTCCCCAGCATAGCCGTTTTTGTTTAGACTGGTACGCTTTGAATCTAGCACAGGTTAGACATAAATAGATAAATTTCCAATAGGCAGTCTTTAAGAAGCATCCAGACACTTTACTGCAGGCCAAGCTGGCAGGCTACCCCATCCCCTCGGCAAATCTCTATCAGATGCAAGAAAAGGACAGCCCAACCTTTCAATTCATGATTTGGCATAATAATCTCTAAGAAACTTTCAGGTTCCTTGTCGAAGGCGGAAGGTCAAAGATCATCCCTTAGCTGGCCGAAGCTATAGAAATGATCATAGGACCACCATTTTTGCTAAAGAGATTGTGTATTGGAAACATATGACAGCTCTCTTGCAGGAAAATCCCTCCCCCATCTCCTCCCACCTAGCTCACCACCACGGCAACAATCATGTGATGAATCCCCTCATCTGCCTGCTGTCTATCACCAGACTTCAGTACCTGCACTTACCTGCCCCTTCATGATGACATGGAGCAGACCACCACCCAATCACCTTAATGACCTTCCCCCATCAAAGGGAAGGGTTAAAAGGACTCATCCACAAACACCCAGTCTCCATTGCCTTGCTAAACTATGGTATGACCATGTGCTCTTTCAGCTATGGCCAGGTCATGTTTTCTTAAGCTTTGGCCCCTTACCCTACCTTAGGAAGATGAATCTCATCTTTCTCTCTCTAGTTTACTTTCTAAATAAACTGTATTATCTCATCTAACTTCTATGCAATTCTTTGCATCTTTCATGTGGCATTGGATCACACACCAGACACCCATACCCCTAGCGGGCCTAACCTAACATTCTGGAGGACCCTGCTGGGAATGTGACCTAACACAAAGGTTTGAAAATGTTCAAGGCATTGCCACGAGTGACTAATAGCTAAGAAGTGACAGAAACATAACTTGAATCCAGGATCTCTGACCTAGAGCTCAGTACTACTTTGGTACTACTCCAGTACCACCATTGGTGTTGACACATAATTACCAGGCAGCCATCTATTTGTGGTGACAGTCTCGTTAGCATACCACTTCCTTGGAGTCTTTACTTATCCACAAAGGCACTGTGGTCCTGGCAGAGCTCTGAGTCAGTTAACGCACTGCCTCTCTCAATGGTGCCATTGCTTATTTAAACTCTGTTAAAGTCTGGTGTGTCCATGTGGCTCTTTGAGCTGTGGTTGCCATGTTTCCTAGCTTTTGTCCCCTCCTCTACCTTGGGGTGGTGAACCTCCTCTTTTTCTCTCTCTCTCTCTCTCTCTCTCTTTCTAATTTACTTTCCAAATTAATTATGTTTCCCAATCTAAAAAACAAAAGCAAAAGCATATATATTGAATACCTACCATGTGCCAGACATTATGTGAATTTTTGGGGATACAAATAATGAACAAGGTATAGTCCCTTACTAGAAGGAGTTACATGGTAGGGATGGGGGACTGGGAATAAACCAGCCATGTAATCACATTGTGGTGGTTTCCAGGACAAAGCAAACATAGGTTGCCTCCGGCATTTAGGTCCAAACACCTGGACTGGTCTTGAAAGATAAAAGGCATTCCCACCAGCAGTGTGGAAGCATTCCCTTTTCTCTGTATTCTCAACAGCATCTGTTGTTGTTTGTTTTATTAATGGTGAGAATGCAAACTAGTTCAACCTCCATGAATAACAATGTGGCAATTTCTAGAAGAGCTAGAAATTGACCTTCCATGTGACCCAGCAAGCCCCCTTCCGGGATTATACCCAGAGGAACTCAAATCATTCTACAAAAAAGATACCTTCACATGCATGTTTATTGCAGCCCTATTCACAATAGTAAAAACATGGAACCAGTCATGCTGCCCACTGAAACTGGACTGGATTAAAAAAAAAATGTGGTACATATACACAATAGAATATTATGCAGCCATAAAGAAGGACAAACATATGGACTTCACAGCAACTTGGATGTATTTAGAGTCAATCATACTTAGTGATCTATCACAGAAACAAAGAACAGAGACCACATGTTCTCACTCATAAGTAGACCCTGAACATTTACCATAATACTATAAGAAAGAAATTGGCAGTAGTGGGATACTGCTGGGGGGCAGGTGAGGGAGACACAGCATCAATAAAGGTACTGATCTCAAACCAGGCAAATTGGGGACCAAAGGAATTCCCAGACTTTACCTATATGGTGTCCACTTGTATACCTAATCCTGAATTATACCCCACATATTTAAAATGAAATATATATAAATACAAATAAAGAAATTTTTAAAGAGTGGAAAAAAGAAAGATAAAAGTCTTCTTGAGAAAAGAGATCTCTAAGATGTTACCTGAGCTATGGAAGTTTTGCCAGGCAAAGAGGAGTAGGTAGGGAATTCCAAGTAGAGGGGACAACATGACATGCCTAGGAGTACAAATATTTCATTCTGAATGTCACCTGGACCATGATAGGAACAAACCAAGAAAGATGAGCCTGGAGAAACAAGCAGAGATCTGGTCATACAAAGGCAGGCGACTATTTAGGTACCTGGGAGCCTGAGGCAATGGTGACCTACTAAAGGTTTTAAAGAGCAGAGTGGTGAGATAATCTGGTCTTAATAGAGATAAGTGACTGGAGGGGGCAAAACTGGAAACAGGAAGAAAAATTTTGAGTTAAGGTAGTAACCCAGAAAGCAGTAAAAATGGAGCTACAGGGAAGCAGTTAAAAGAGACTGCAGAGTTGCCAGGCTCGGTGGCTCAGCCTGTAATCCTGCGCTTTGGGAGGCTGAGGTGAGTGGATTGCCTGAGCCCACGGGTTCGAGACCTGCCTGGGCAGCGAGACCTCATCTCTACAATAAATCAAAAAATTAGCCAGGCGTGGTAGCGCGCGCCTGTAGTTCCAGCTACTTGGAAGGCTGAGGCAGAAGGATCGACGGAGCCCAGCAGGTTGAGGCTGTAGTGGCCGGGAGCAGCCACTGCACTCCAGTCTGGGCAACGAAGTGAGACCCCAACTCAAAAAAAAGAGAGAGAGAGAGAGAGAGACTGCAGAGGTGGATTTGGCAGGATTTGGTGCTTTTAGAGATGAAGCGTGAAAGAAGAGTCCAAGCTAACTTTAGGGTTTTGGGTAGCCAGGTGTCCAGAGCTTAGACCACCACCTGACACACAGCAGACACACAGTAAATATGTGTGGAATGAATGGAACTCACCAAGGGAAGGAATACAGGATGAGCAGGTTTGTTAGGGGCAGTGGCAGGGATGAGTCAAGTTTTCAAGAACGTAGCAAACATTAGGATACACAGATGGTCTGGATAGAGGTAAAATGCCAGAGTTATCAGCTGATAGATTATAACTGAACCCATGGAGTTGGGTTTAAACATACAGAGTAAAAGTGAAAGAGGCAGATAACTAAACACTGGGAAATATTAAAAGTTTCAAGAAAAGGAATCTACAACAGAGACCATAAAGAAGGAACAGAAAGGTAGAAAGAAATAAATGAAGAAAATCATATCATGAAAACAAGGGAAATGAGGAGTGGTTGACCAGATCTGGAGAAAGACAAGCAGGACAAGAGCTCAACCTGCCCATTGCATCTGGTGACATGTACGGGTCACAGGTGGCTGCAGCAGAGTGGTGGGGTGGAAAAAGATGGCTCCAATGGTTTAAGAAGTGAATGAGAGATAAAGACAGAAAATTATGACAATGCTTCAAGAAGTCTGGCTGTAAGGGAGCAAAGAAAGATGGGGCAATAACCAGGGAGGTGTGTGAAGTTAAAAGACAATGTGTATATGGTTATGGCATGAGAGATATATGCTATACATATGCATCATGTTTAAATAATTCAAGAATGGATTCAGACAGGGAAGGGTGTGTCTGAGGTGTTATAGGAGAAATTAGTTTACTGATGTGTGAGATAAAGTGTGAGTAGGGGTCATAAAACTCAGTGTCAGACAGGAGACCACTGGGATAAGAAAGAGCCAGGAGAAGGCCAGGCACAGCTGCAGGAACACTGGTGTGGAGAGGGGGAAGGTAGGTTGACGGCTTCTTAGTCTGAGGGTCAAAATGTTCCACTCAAATGGTCCAGAGTTGGGATGAGAGGAGGAAGAGGGTGGAGCATTGAGGAAATTCACAGAGGTAAAAGAAAATTTAAGATAACTTCTTGCAGAAATGGAGAGACGGCCACCTAGGGAATCAGGGAAGGATTAATAGAATATTGAAGGCTCAGGAGAAGCCAGAGGCCATGAATTTGAGAAGCCAGTCTATTCAGCTGTGTGTGTGTGTGTGTGTGTGTGTGTATGCACGTGCATATGTGCATGCACACACATGCATGCATGTGTATGTCTAGCAGCACTCAACATCCAAACTGACAAGTGAAAAATTAGTTCATTAGATTGATCTAGAGTTTAAAGTTTTTCCAGGCCATGAGACAGGAGCAATGGAGCAAAGTGTCTGAGAATATTGCAAGACAGTGTTTGTGATGGTTCATTTTATGTGTCAACTTGGCTGAGCTATTGGGTGTCGAGATATTTGGTCAAACATGACTCTAAGGGTGTCTTTGAGGGTGTTTCTGGATGAGATTAACATTTGAATTGGTAGATTGAGTAAGACAGATTGTCCTCTCTAATGTGACAGGCTCTATTCAATAAATTCAAAGCCTGAATTTTGAAATAAAACAAAAACAACCTTCCCATGAGTGGAGGAAACCTTTTCCTGCATGATGGACTTCAAGTTGAAACACTGATTCTTTCTTGCTTTGGATACAAACTGAAACATTGACTCTTTTTGAGCCTGCCAGCTTCCAGACTAGAGCTACACCATCAGCTCTCCTGGGTCTCCAGCTTGCCAATTGCAGATATGGGGCCTTCTCAGCCTTTATAATTGGGTGAGCCAATTCCTTATACTGTATATAAGGAATATGTGTATTATACATACACATGCACACATATATAGTAGTTCAGTTCTGGAGAACCCAGACTAATACTGCAGCTAAACAATGGACCAGAGAATTTAAACTGGATGGGAAAAGAAGTAAAGACAGGGAAGGTAAAGAAATGAAGGAATATTCCATGAGAGTGAAAAGCACATTTAGTGGAAGAAGCTGAGCAAGAGAACTTGGTCGATAGGACGTTGTGGTCAAGGCACAAGATGTTTGAATGTAGGATGTCAAAGGGGTAGCAATTCTGGACAGTAAGATTCAGATATCACTGGGAGAGGCTGCCTGAAGTGAAGCAAAGAAGAAGATCAATATATATGTGAAGAGAGGAGAGAATGGATTGGCCAGTACTTTGGATGAGTCTTCCATGTGGGCATTGGGGGCCCCAGGACCTTAGCATGTGAATGAAGACTGAGGCAGATGCCACGTGTTCAGTGAATGAGGGAGAGTGACCAAGACACTGGTTAGTGACCACAGTGAGAGGAAAGGAGAAAATCAGAACAAGATGACAGAAGCCTACTGGAGCTGAGTTTCTTATGAGTGAGTAAAGGTCCAGAACTGACTTTGGAGTGCAAGGAGGATACCAACCCTACTTCTCAACCCTGAGACACGTGGTTGTAAAAATCAGTGTTCTCAAAAGAGAGCCAGATTCAGGTTAGATGGAGCTTTCAGAGAAAATGCCGAGGATTTCCGAGGATTTATGAACCATGGCATGGGGTACCAGAGGAGAAGGAATGGTTTGGGAGGCAGAGTTGTGGGAGGTGGGTCAGAGATAGGTCCCACAGAGAAGTATAGGTTGAGTATGAGAGAGGACAGATGATGGCACAATGCGATGTGTTCACCAGATCCCATGTCATCTACCTCTCTCTGGGCACACAGAAAAAAAGCTTCACTTCCCAGACTTCCTTGCACCTTCTTGGGGCTGTCTGATGGGGACCTGTCTGGTGGCACGTGAACTGAAGTGGTCTATGCCACTTCCTAGCTTGGCCATAAATCCCCTTGGGCACTTTTTTAGGCTCTCTCTTCCCCACCAAAGGCTCCTTTAGAGAGCACATGTGAATATGGCAGCACCACAAAATGGAAGGGGCCAGAATCCCTGCATCATCCCCTGAAGAAGCACTTCCAAGAAGAGACTGTGATGCAAAAATGAGATAAAACTTGCTGTGCTGAGTCACTGGGATTTGGGGTTGGGTGTTCCTGCAGCAGAGCTTGGCCTGTGTGGTAGCCAAAGCTGTCATGAAGGGGAGCTATGATGGAACTGAGTTGTTCACAAGGTTTCCATGAGAATCAGTAGCAATGATTCCCTGGCAGATTGAGTTGGCAGAGAAGGGAGATGGGGGAAGGATGTTGAGAGGAGAAAGAGAAACTGGAAAGGTAGGAAAACTTAGACCTTTCTAGAAGGACTCAGTCATACCCTGGATCGATCAGGGCACCAGCTTCACCTACCCTGTAAAACAAAGGTTTCAGCCAAAGGCTTCTCCAGCTTTCAGAAATAGTCATAGAGAAGTTAAAAGACCACAGAGACCTGTGGGTCCTGGATCCATCACACACGTGCTGCAGAACGGGATCATTTAACCTCTCTACATCTCTGATGTCTCCTTCACCCAGAGATGGTTTGTTTACACCTGCATTCATTCTGTGAGCACACATTGACCACCTAAAACCTTCCAGGCACTTCACTAAGTGCTGGAATTAGAGAGGAATAAGACGCCTTCCCTGTCCAGAGACTAACGTTGCTCTCCAGAGGGAGACTGAAAGTATTTTGGTGAGATGCAATGCCTTTGGAGGTACTGCTGCTCATGCTTCAGGCATTGGCCTGTGTTGGCCTGGAGTTGTCAGCAACCAGCGGGACCCTTCCCAGGGGACATGCCTCCTTCTCTGGTCCCTCCCAGGCAGGGTGAGGGTGAGAAGAGGTGGGACTTCCTCACCCTGGCTGCTGGACTGAGTCCACCTAGGAGGCTTTGAACCTGCACAACTTTGGCCTCTCTGGCTCTCCTGAAGCCCAGAGGAATAAATCTGTGCTCAGAAGGATGTTGGGGGTCAGTAGAGGTGGGGGGGTAGAGTGGTAGAGGTTTGAAAGTGATGGGGGTTTCACCCTTTGGGGCCCTGGTGTGGCCTGATATGGCTGCTATAGCCCTCTGGAGTAACCAACCTACCCTCCTGCTCTTCTCTGCCCACCTCTCTCCCTCTCCCCCAGGACCCTGGCCAAGCCCCCATCACTGTTCCCCCAGGGCTCCTCCGTGTCAGATCACTCTCCCTCCCATTCATCTCTGACTTTCCCACTTCCCCTGCCTTCTTTCCCCTGGTTTCCCTGCTCCCTCCATCTCCCTCCATCTCTGCTTCCCTCTCCCTTCTTCTTTTCTCTCTCCTGCCTCTAACTCAGGCTCTTGGGCTTTTCCTCTGCTTCTTTGTCCTGTCTTTCCAACTTCCTCCCTCCTTTCAAATCAAATCAACAAGTATTTATTGAGTCTGAGCTTCCTCTCTCTCTCTCTCTCTCTCTCTCTCTCTCTCTCTCTCTCTCTCTCTCTCTCTCTCTCCCCCCTCTCTCTCTCTCCCCCCCCTTTCCTCTCTCTCTCCCCTCTCTCTCCCTCTCTCCCTCCTTTACTTGTTTAGTGCATCTTCAAAGATCTTTCTCCAACTTTTGTCTGCATTACTACAAACTCATGGCTCACACAGAGTGTTTTTTTCCTGCACTGACACATCTTCAAACCTGATCTCTCAAAATTCCTCCTCCTGAAAACTTTAGTAGCTTGTTATTGGTATTACAGAGGAATAGAGAGAGGATATTGGAGTATCCAAGAGCTAGGTCCGTGCTCTCAAGCATCTTTGTTTCCTGGAAGGTTGTTTTGTTATTTTTATAAATGACAAGTGAAAAATGCATTTTTAAGCCAACTAGAATCTTCTATGATGAACGTTATACTGTATTAAAAAATTATGTTTCCTAAGGCATCATATAAAATAAACAATCTTTGTATTCTCATTATCAGGTAGGTAGTAAAATTTCAAGGTGACTGCATCTATATGCAAATATATTGAGTGTTTTTTTGAAATTTGTTTCAGAAGTAGTTATATTTTTGATGCTGGGTATATATGCCCTCTTTCCTTTTATATTTATATTCTACCCTTATATAGCATTGTCAGTTGCACTTAGGTTGCAGTTAATAGTGAAGAAGAAGGTGGATGTTTTCCTTTTCTTTTTAGCATATTTACCATAGCAACAACATTGGGAATATTAAAATAACAATATTTAAATTTAATTGTATGTATTCTTTCTCATAACAGTATGGTCAAATAATTGGTGATGCTTCTGTGGCATGCATATTTTGCTGAGGTTTGCCATTTAATTATGACATAAATAAGCAATGCCTTCCTGAATAGAAAGACATAAAAACAAAAGGAAACACATATCCCAGTGGATTTTATTTTTCATGGCTTCCCACCTTTTGCCTAGTCTATACATAAAAATAAATTCCATTTTAACTCATATGTATGTTTCACTGACCAGTTGGGAAATAAATTCATTTTTTTTTTTTTTTGAGTTGGAGTCTCACTCTGTCGCCCAGACTGGAGTGCA
>NW_007246118.1:528373-555683 GCF_000164805.1 Carlito syrichta | reverse complement strand
CTCTCTCTCTCTCTCTCTCTCTCTCTCTCTCTCTCTCTCTCTCTCTCTCTCTCTTTCACTCTCTCTCTCTCTCTCCCTCTCTCTCTCTCTCCCCCCACTTCCCATCCCTGGCTCTGTCTCCCTCTGCCACTCTATGGCCAGCTCCATTCCCACAGGAGCCAGCCCACATGAGGCTGTCAACAGCAGGACCCCAGGGACAAGGGATTAAGTGTGTCCCTCACACAAATTTCAAACACCAAGCCAGTCTCCACATTCCCTCAGCTCCTCCTCCCTTCAGGCAGCCCGGGGAGTGTACATTATTTAGAGAAATTATTTAGCATTCTGCTTCTGTCATTCCTTGCCATGGCGCCAGGCCCTGATATGTGATAAAAATATCAACATTAAATCGACTCTGACAACTGCTGTATACTTGCAGTGTCACTGGAGCCGGGGGCAGAGTCGACAGCTCCTGCAGGACCTGAAGCGCCAGCGGCTCTGGAGGGAGGGAGCTGGCTCTGAGAGGGGCGGCCCCTGGGGACACTGGACCTCAGCCACAGCACCCCAGTCATCTGCACTTGGCTCAAACACCTCACCCTGGAAAGTGCTGATTTCACAAGACTCTAGTTATACCAAGCCTGAGACTTTACGACACACATGGCACTATGTGGGTCCTAGGCCACATGATCACATCTTGAAAGTTTGACATCAACTCTGGCAGGTGGAAATCACATCCCTATATCAAAGAGTTTAGCACTGAGCTCTGGAGATGTTAAGCAGTTTTCCCAAGGACACACAGCTAACAAGCGTGGAGCCTGGGTTAGGCCTGGAGTCTGTCTGACTCAAGGCCCTGGTATCACAATTATAATGAGCTGGCAGAGGGCAGCTCCACTCCAGCTAGGCCCCCAAACAAGACTGTGAGTATCCTCTGAAGACAAAAAGGATGGGTCTCTCTCCCTAGCATCTGACTTCCAGCTTGAGAGAGACCAGTTCTCCCACCTGGCAGCAGGAAGCTGAACCACTTGACCATCCTAGAGAATGGCGTATGAGCGCTAGGTAGACCTCAGCACCCTCCCCGCCCCACACTCTTCAACCCCACCTCACTAAGGTAGGAAGGGTCTAGCCAGCAAGCATGAAGCAGAAAACCAGAGTGAACATAGAACTGCAAGAACAGGGGACAGGACCCCAAAGATGGCAGTGGGACAGAGGGACAGACCAAGAAACCAGGATCCAAGATTCTGCCCTCACAGGACACTGACATGACCACAGGGTTCTTGCAGTGTCTCTCTCATCTTGGCAGTGAAACCAAAAGGCTGAGCATATTCAGACTACTCAGACACTTTGTTCTTGCTGACTTTTCTTCACTGAGACACAGAAAGGAGAGTGGTAATAGCCTCTGACAGGCATCTTCAGGGCCATGGATGATGGTCCTGGGCTGAGGTCCTGGGCTCAAGTCCCTTTGAGAAAAGGACTTGGGGCTCCAGGCATTAAAAAGTCAACATCAATAAGGGGTTGCCAACCAAGCTAATGGGGTGTGGGCTGCTTTCATGGAGATGCAATGGCCAAAATGGAGATGGCCATGGTCATGTCTGGCTCTGCAGGGTCCACTGTCTCTTGGGAATGAAGTTTAGTGCTGAGTGTTATGCTTTGGAGGAATTTAGACAGAATAGGGTAGCCAGGATGGGATAGAGTTTATGTCATAGGAAAAATATTAAAGGAATTGGGCTTGTCTAGCCCATAGAAAACTTACAACAAACTAGCCAATATTTTTTTTAGATTGGAAGATATAGAAAATATAGAAAGTTTACTTAGAAAGTAAATTGGAGAGAGAAAAGAGAAGAGATTCACCTCCCCAAGGAAGAAGAAAAGGCAGACTATCCAATATCTTAAGAGCTGCTATAGAATGGACTAGACCTTTGGCCTTTAGAGGATAGCATTCAGACTATTGTGACCTGTAGAAAAAAAATGACTTGGGCCCCAAATGAGGACACAGAAGCCAGTGCTGAAGAATGGGTCAGGCAGCAATGGTCTCTGACATTTTTCACATCACAGCTCACACAGATGTTGACCCCATCTGCCCTGGGAAAAAGGGAAGAAATGTTGCCCACAGTCATGGGTTACCAGCAACGGGACGCCGACTCCCCACATGGCAGTCCTATGACTGGGAGGAATTCACAAAATGTACCTGGGAGCATGGCGGAGAAGCTCTGAGGTAGGAGTAGTGAGCTTCCTGTCACTGGCAGTAGGCAAGACTGATTTAGGGGAGAAATGGTGCTACAGAAAAGGTTCAAATATTAGAAAGCAAGTTGGGCTCTTTCATCTCAGAGTTTCCAAGAGTCTCAGCCCCCAGGGAGGAGCAGAGGGAAGAGACACAGCGGTTTCACACACACGTATGTGCCCAGAGAAGGAGCCATCAGAGTCTTCCTTCTGCTCCTTGGAGAGCAGGGGATTTCTGCCCTAGCCAGTCCCTCACAGGGATGACCTACATGAGCCCACTCGCCATGCTGTGGGAGACCCAGGTGACCCCGGGGTACAACTACCCCATTAGCCTCCCACCCCCGCATAGGATGAGGCCTCCAGATGGACTCATGAAATTATCCAAATTGAGTTCAATTGAGCAGAAGAAAGAAGAATGGATCCCATTAATTATCCCATGACCAACCCTCATGCATTATCACAAACATAGAGCAGTGCCACTTCAGGCAGACAATGGCAATTAGTGATATGGGATTTGGGGATTGTCAAAATAAAGCCTCCCTGCTCTGCTCACAGGGGGTGAGATGAGGAGATGGCCCCATGTTGGCTCCACAAGACTCTCTCAGCACACCTGGTGGAAGGGCATGGACTCCAGAGCCAGGCAGACCTGGGCTTCTCTACTTACTGGCTGTGTGGTCTTGAGCCAGTTATTTCATCTCTCTGAGTCTCTACCTCCACAGCTGCAGAACAGGGTGGATAGAGCTCACCTCATAGGCTCACTAAAGGATTTTATTAGCTAACGTCTGACATGGCGATGGTCAGCCTATCTGACCTTGGGAAAGTCGTTCATTCATGAAACTCCAGTGTCTCCCTCTGTAAAGTGAGGTGGCTTGTCCATAAAAGTCTCTAAGGCTCTTCATGCTCTAGGACCCTGCACTTTAAGATTTGGGAGCTTGTGGCCAAGGCTGGGGTGGACCAAGAGAAGCCACCCTCAAGGGACAGTGAGGCCAGTCCCTGGAATCTACTGCTTCTCCCCGTCTCTCAACTCACTCTAGGTCGTCACCCCTCCCACTCCCCACCTCCAATGCAACCCAGACATCAGGCTTGCAAATGTTCATCAATACCCTTGGCCTGGAATCCCACAAGACCCAGAAATCACTAGCTTTTGATTTATGCAGCACTTTGGTGTCCCCAGCCGGGTGCCCTCCACCTCTGCCCTGTACTGAAGACAGCCCACTTCTTGGAAGATAAAAAGCCACTAATTGTTTTCCTCTCCACTCCAATATTGGTTAGGAGAGTAGGAGGCTATTGGTGCTTCACTGGCAGTCAGCTGACTCTCTTGCCTGGGGTGGATGATCTTTGGGAAGAAGAGAAAGGGGAAAAGTCTCTGGGTGCTAACTGGGATCAGAGACCAGGAAGGCTGGTTGAGGGGTGAGCTAGATGTCTGGACAAGCTGAGTTTATGGTTCTGCATTTCTGGAGCAGAGACTCAAGGGCCACACTTGCTCACCTCCAGCCTAGCCCAGTCGCTAGGTAAGGTAAGGTGAAGTCTGTGAGCACCCTCCCAACTCACCAGATGCCTAGTGCACTAGATATTGTTGGTTCTCTCCCCTTCCTATCTGACCCTTCTCCACCTGCTGTGTGTCCCAGAGAGCCCACCTCTGTGGACGGCACCATCCAAGCTCTCTTGCCCCCAGGCATCCATGTGAGTTCACTAGGGAAGACACTGGAAAGAGATTGGAGGGTGGGAAGAAAGAAAGGCTGGGCTAGTGATTTGCCCTTCCCCAGGGTGATTTACTGTCCTCTTTGGTCCCCACACTTCTGTGAATAACCTCCATCAGACCTTCTTTAATTGCCCCTACATTAGACCCTCTTTAACCGTCCCTTTGGAGTGGGCCATCTGCTTTCTGCTGGAGCCCTGACCTGACCAGCTCATTGCTCTAGATCAGGGGTCCATAGCTCTCAAGCCACAGACCAGTCTGTGGCCTGTTAAGAATGGGTCTACACAGCAGAAAGTGAGTGGTGCGTGAGCAGAGCTCCACATACTGTCAGATTAGTGGCGACATTAGATTCTCATAGATGCGCAAACTCTATTGTGAGCTGAGCTTGTGAGAGATCTAGGTTGTGTGCTCCTTCTGAGAATTTAATGCCTGAAGATCCCATCCCCACTCCCCATCCCATCCATGGAAAAATTGTCTTCCACGAAACCAGTCCCTCATGCCAAAAATGTTGGGGACCGCTGCTCTAGACCAATCCAGGATGCTGTTCTCAGCTCTGATCTGCTGTGAGGATGAGCAGACCCCAGTGTGCAGCAAAGTGTATGAGGGGCTTTAGGGTGGACACCTGGTGTCCTCACCAGTGAGAGGTCACCATGCAGATACAGTAGTCAGGGCCCACTTCTAATACAGAGTCAAGGTCTTTCTCTCTAGTCCTTACCTCCAACCAGAACTGTCTCCCCCAGCTCACCCATTCTTTCTTCCATTCAATAAATCTTCAGCAAACCCATTCACTATCTCAGTCACAGTGCTAGGCACTGAAATATAAAAGCAAATAAGACTTGGTTTCTGTCCTAAGGAGTTCACAGTCTAGTTGGAATTGGGCATGTATAGAAATGAGGGTGCGGTGTACAGGAGGTGCCATGGAATGGGTCTTCATGGGGCACTGTGGCATCACCCAGCTCTGAGAACTGGGGACGTAGGTTGGGTGGCTTCCTCAACCCATCAATACACATAGAGACAAATTTTCTCTGTTAGGAACTGTTTGGATTTGGACCTACCGAGAAGTTGGGGGTGACCTGGATGACATATCTGAGCCCTCACCAGGCTCTAACTCCAGGAGTACCCAGCCCAAGTCATCTAGCTTCCCCAAAGCCCTTGGCTTTCTTTCCTTCAAGCCATAAGTGTGACCAGAAACAGCTTCACTATTTCTCCTAGGGGCCACTGACTTGGAGGAGGGCAAGGGGATCAGGGCCCCAACCAATATCCCGTCACTCCCTCCCAGACTATCACCCTCCAGTGACCAGATGGGGCCAAGGTCAGCTCAAGAGTCAAAAGCACAAATTCCCCTAACAAGGGCAGGATTTGTTCTGGAGCCTCTTTCCTGTAATATATTCCATCAAGGAAGGGTCCTGTTTAAGGAATTGCTGTGGATCAGAGAGGAATTTATAGGATTAATATTTAATATTTGCCAGCATCAGTAATTTGGTTATTAAAGCAAAGAAATAATAAAATAACAAGCTGATCTCATACCATTTGATGAGGTTCTCTTCTCCCAAACATGTGTGTGCATGCGTGCATGTGGATGCATGCACACACACACACATGTCAGCTGTCCCAGAAAAGTTCATGGTGGCAGCAATAAGCACCAGGACCCCTGGTCTCAAAGAGTGAAGGTGGGGTCATGGTGGGGAGGCTGTTTCTTTAGGCACCAAAGACAGCTCTTCACAACAGAGGGACAAAACCAAATTAAGCAATTCTAAAGTCTGAATATAGAGTTTGAGGTGGGGGACTCCCAGTCCTGCTGACAATGAATATTAAATAAGTCAAAAGCCACCCAAAATGATTTTTTAAAACTGAATTTAATTGAATGTTGTCATGTAGATCCTACATTTGAATATAATCAGATTATATATCATACTCCACAGACTCCAAAACCCACAGAGACCCATCAGACAAGCTCACTTCTGGCAGGAAAGGTTACAGAAAGTCATTCTGACACTCAGCACGCATTTACGAGGAACCTACTATGTGCCAGGCACTGTGTCAGACACTGGGATATAAAGATGAACGGAACACAGCCCTATCCTCACAATCCTCACAGACTAGAGAGAGAAACAGACATGTAAACAGGTGGTGGCCATGTGACAGGACCATCCAGGCCAAAGCACCTCCCAAATCCAAGAGGTCTTACTTAACAGACGAAGTGATAGACAAGATGAGTCATGAAGGAGGAGTCTACCAATAGAGAGGGGACAAAAGCATTCTAGGCAGAGGGAACAGCATATGCAGAAGTGCAGAGGTATGTAAGAGCACAGTGCATCCAAAGAGCAGCGAGCCCTCCCACCGGGCTATAGCACAGAGTGTGGAGGAGTGAGGGGCTGAGGACAGAAAATGAGGTGGGCCAGATTATAAAGGTTTTTGAATGCCAAGCTAGATCTTGATGTTACCCAGTAGCAAGAGCTGAGCAAATAAGGATGTTAAACAAAAAAGTAAGATATTAAATCCATGTTTTAGAAAGGTGCGTGAAGTAGCTGGGCACCGTGGCTCACGCCTGTAATCCCAGTACTTTGGGAGGCAGAGGTGAGAGGATTGCCTGAGTCCAGGGGTTTGAGACCAGCCTGGAACTTGGCGAGACGGCGTCTCTACAATAAATAAAAAATTAGCCAGGCATGGTGGTGCGTGCCTATGGTCCTAGCTACTTGGAAGGCTGAGGGGGAAGGATCATCTGAGCTCAGTAGGGCAAGGCCGAGGTAGCCATGAATGTGCCACTGCACTCAAGCCTGGGTGACAGAGTGAGACTCCTACTCAACAACAACAACAACAAAATGCATAAGGAGAACAAAGTCTGCTGCCCAAATACCACAGAGTCCTAGAGGCATTGAGGACTAGGGATTCCAAAAAAAGTGGCATCCTCTCCACTGGGAAGATGTCAGATGGACACCCTTCTTCCAAGGGGAGGCTCATGAGACAAGCCACATAAAGTCACCATTTCAGGGATTCTGAATGAAAACCATCCCTCTCCATTTCTATCAGTGGCATGGGCCAGGCAGGGCTGAGGCATAAACAGAACAACCCAGTGGGGAGGGTTTCTAGGGCTTGGATGGTTTGGCTGGTTCAGGGCCCGGTTCTCCCTTCTGGAAGGGGCAGAAGTGGAGGAGTCCTGGGGGGAAGCAGCCAGGACTCTCCAAATCAGCTTTGTCTTGGAAGAGTTCAGTTAATCAAAAACCTCAAGAAACTTATGAGGCCCTGAACAGGTAGAGAGTTCTTCATTGCTTACAAATAAAACTCAAGTTACATGTTGAAAAACCCAGGTCTCAAGAATCAAGGCAGGATTTCCAAACTTGAAACAGGGAGTAAAGAGGTCAGCAAATCCTCTTCCCAAAATTAACTATAAAACTGGACAAAATAGTCAAAAAAACAAACAAAAAAAACCCCCACAAATGTCAGGGTTGTGGAACTCAACCAAAGGCAAAACAACAAACCGAGAAACATCTGTTCATGATAAACTGAACTTTGGATAAGAAAAGTGGGAGTCTGTAAAGTTCTAGCTGAGGCTATTCCCATTCCCATCCCAGCGGTGGTTCTTCTTGGGTGGGGCTTGCCATAAAAACAAGCACCTTCATGTAGATGGGTTGATTTGATTTGGAACAGGAGGCCTCAAGCCCGTGGATGTTCAGTGATTGACAGTAAAAATGACTGACTCAGTGAAGCAAATGGGGAGGGCCCACAGCTCTAAGGGACTGAGGTAACAGTCCCAATAGGACAAGCAGCAGAGAAGAAAAACAGCCAGAAATTTAGCAGGGAGCTCCTGGAAGTGAGAGCCACAGAGGCGCTGAAGAATGTCCCTTCCGGATAACCCAGAAGACCAACATACGCAGGGATGGCATGGTGGGAAGTAAAAGAAAGACCAGAAAACCACCTGAACTTTGAATGTGCTCCCCCAGCATACAGGATGGGAGCCTTTCTGGGCAAGGCATTTGCACACACCTCTGAGCAACTACCAAATGCCCACCAGGCTATACAGACATAGAGACAAACTTTAAGAAGCCAGGCTAAAAAAGAAAAAGATTTTTTGAAAACTGAGTAGAGATCCCAGAAGTCATGCAACACTGGAATTAAGCCCCCAGATTAAGTCCAACTATGTTACTTTAACCAAAAAAAAAAAAAAAAAGCAGCAAAAACCCTCAAGGGAACGATATTGGAATCTAGAGTTGCACAACATACTATTTAAAATGTCCAGTTTCCAACAAAAAAATTACAACATGCAAAGAAAGAGAAAAATAACCCATACACAGGGGGGAAAAATATTTTGTAGAAACCAACTCCAAGCAGAACAGATATTGGATTTAGCAGACAAAGATTTCAAAAGCAACTGTTATAAATGTCATTAAAGAATTAAAGAAAACCATGTTTAAAGGAATATATGATTACAAAGACTCAACATATAGGGATTCTCAATAAAGTAATAGAAATTATAAAAAGAACCAAATGGAAATTCTAGAGTTGAAAAAACATAGTAACAGAAATTTTACAAATTCACTTGATGGGCTCAACAGTGGATTTCTATTGTCAGAAGAGAGAATCGGTGAACACGAAGATGTCCATAGAAATTATTCAAACTGAAGAACAAAGAGAAAAAAACTATTAAGGGAAAATGAACAGAGGCTCAGATACCTGTGGGATGACATCAATTGTACCAATTTACCTGTAAGGGGAAACCCAGAAGGAGAGGAGGGAGAAAAATGGGCTAAAAAAATGTGAAAAATCAAGAGAGCTTCCTCCTTGAAGTTCTCCTCCCCTCTCCACTTTGGGTTTGGGGGAGTGGGGTCAGGAAGGCCAGAGGCCGCTGGGGGTATAGTAGGAGACTCTGCAAGCTTCAGCTCTGAGCTGCCTCTCAAGAAGGAGAAACCGTTCCTACTGTGTGCCAGCACTTCAGTCAGTCCACTGACTCTCACCATAGTCTGTGAGTCATTCCACAGCCACACTCTCAAGGTGCAGAAAAGGCTCTGAGAGCAAAGCAAATGTCCGGCTCACAAAGCTGGCAAGTGGCCAAGCTGGGACCAGAACCCAAGCTCCCTCCTCTTTATGCCTTTTCCCCCACATGCTGACGCCTCCCAATTCACCCTCCCATGTCTCAGTAGGTTCAGTGATGGAGTCTCCTTGGGGTCCTGGATCAAGGAAGGACAGGTGTGACTCCAGGTAGAGAGAAGCACTGAATGAGAGTCTGGGCTCAGGAAGGGGCAGAGTAGGAAACAGGTGAACACAGGTGTCTAGGAGCCTACAGGACCCTCTCCTCTTCCTACAAAGAGCTGGGGCCTCTTGCCAGGATGGGCTGTCCCACTCCCCAGGGAGTCTCCCTCCAGAGGATTGTCCCCAAGCAGGGGCTGGGTTTGGACAGCAGTTGATTCTTGGTGGCCTCAGTATTCCCAAATGCTTCAGCTAAATTGGCCCTCCCAGGTCCAATGCTCTTCTTCCTGTGCCTGGCTAGAAGTCAGGCTGAGCCTGGCCTGCTGGCTAAGAGGGTCACTGCCTGAATCCTTCACTCTCAACTTTATTCATGTTTCCATTCACCCTTGCTGCCTTCCTATAAAGTGGGGAGCAGATGAGGAATCTGAGACCCAGGCAGGTTAAGCAATCAGTCACACAGTTAATGGGCCTGTGTTGCATCCTAATGAGCCTGACTCCAAAGCCCATGCTTTTCTATCTGTATACTCTTTAAAAATTTTTTTTTTAGTTGGAGTCTCACTCGTCGCCCAGGCTGGAGGGCAGTGGCATGCTCACGATCACCCCAACATCGACCTGCTGGGCTCCGGCGATCCTTCCGCCTCAGTCTTCCAAGTAGCCGGAACTACAGGCGTGCGCTACCACACCTGGTTAATTTTTGATTTTTTTAGTGTAGAGGCGAAGTCTTGTCAAGTTGCCCAGGCTGGTCTCGAACCGGCGGGCTCAGGCAATCCACTCGCCTTGGCCTCCCAAAGTACTGGGATTACAGGCTGAGCCACAAAGCCAGGCCTCTTCTCACTATCTCTGTGGGGCATCTTGTTCCAATTGGCCACCCCAGACTCCCCTCCTGGGGGCTGGGACCAGCAGTGTGGTGTGCTTCATATTCCAAGGCCCAGCACAGTAAAGAGGGACGATGTCTCATCAAAAAGTACCACCTTGGCAGGGTTCAGTGACTCACATCTGTAATCCCGGCACCTCCGGAGGCAGAGGTTCGAGACCAGCCTGGGCAATTTGGTAAGACCTTGTCTCTACAACAAATCAAAAAATTAGCTGGGTATGGTGGTGCATGCTTGTAGTTCCTTTCAGTTACTTGGGAGGCTGAGGCAGAAGGATCACCTGAACCCAGAAGGTTGAGGCTGCCATAGTCATGATCATGTGACTGCATTCCATCCTGGCCAACAGAGTGAGACTCTGACTCAAAAAGGAAAAAAAAGCGCCTCCTGAATCTCACCCAGAAAACTTCTCTTACTCCAGATCCTTTTGCCCACCCTGAGCCCCAAAGCACATTTGGGGCCAAAGTGAAAGAAAGGAGGTTTACCTGTTAGTAGAGGCAGAGAGATTCAGGTCCCACGTCGTTGGCACTCAGGGATACCCTACCCACCTCCTCTGGCTCAGCCCTTCCCAGTGTCCCCTCCTGCTGTGAGCAGTAGCTCAGTGGGCATACTCCCCCCTACTCTGATACCACTGACCTTGCGTTTACTCATCTTAATATCTCAAAGTTTAGCCGAAGGAGGCACTCAGTAAGGGGCTATTGAACTACTCTTCCTGGCTCCTGTTGAGTCTCTTCCAATGTAGAATCAGAAGACCCGGATACTTTGCCTTTCTGGGACTCTGTTCCCTCATTTCTTTAGGATGGGAGAAATTACAGCTATCCCACAGGACTGCCAGGATATACAAAAGAGAGCATATAGAGACAGACAGTGGTCTGGGCAGGGAGGTGGGGGAGAGAGAGCAAGGGTGACACTGGCAGGGCTGGGAAGGTCTTGAAGACAACTGAGGCAGGTTAGGGCTGGAGAGGCAGAAGAGGGTAGATACCAGGAGAGAGGAGAGTTCATGCTGGGAACCCACACAGGATGAACGGTCTGGAGGGTGGTGTGACCAGCTCCTATGCACACCCAACAAAGAATGAGAATCAGAACAGGGTCCTGTACGGCTTGATGCCCCAGCTGCTGGGAAAGCAGCCACAACCAGCCTGTCTCTGGCGAGCTCCAAATTAAATAACTGCAACTCCCCTCTTATTTCCTCCCTGACAGCAACTTATTGCAAAGGCAGCCGCTTCTGACATTCTAATATTCAGAGTCACATCCTGTGGGATAAACACATCGCTGTTGTCTGAGTCAATGGTTTGTACCAGGATAAGAAGAATCCAGGAGGGGCTAAGAGAGACAGGGCATGGGGCTGGGGCTCCTGGCGGCCCAGGGAGAGAAGGAAGAGGCCCCAGGTGCTACTGGACCATCCTGGGGGCCCCTGCAACAGGCCTCTGACCCTAGGGTAGTTTGGGCTGTCTGACCATCCCTCTCCAAACTACCAGGTCACTTCATAGATGTCTCTGAGCACTCACTACATGGCACACCTGTGCTAGGCACTGTGAGGGAACAGAAGTGGTGAGGCCCAGACCATGTTCAGGAAGCTCTCATCTCTTACTCCAGTGTGTGCAGGCAGCAGACATTCCCCCAAGCGTGCCATGTAGCCTAGTGGTGAGACGCAGGTGCTTTGGAGATCCACACCTGGGTTCAGATGCTTCCTCTGCAACTCGTCAGCAGGGTAAGCTCAGGAAGCCTTCCAAACATTCATCCTGCATCTAAAATGAGAACAGCATGAGAAATAAGGAGCGGCCGCCCCCAGTGCCTGGCATGGAGTAAGTGCCCACAGAGGCTGTAGAAATGACATATCAGGTGGGGTGAGATGTTGCCAAAGAGGTGACCACAGAGCACCATGCAATGTTTGAGAGTATCAGCTCCTGAATCATATAGTCCTGGGCTAACTAGGAGCTTCCCACGGTCCACACATTTCTCACCCAGCCTCAGTCACAGATGGGACTCCCAGGCAGCTCAGCGCATAATGAGATGCTTCATGAGTTTCCTGGTCTCGCCAGTTGAGGTCCAGAAAGCCAAGCACACATAAGCAGGGTAGAAGTGAGTGGGTAAGCTGACCGCACTGATGGGGACCCATCACTTCCAGGGGGAAGTGACAAATGACTGAGTGAAGCGAGGCATGCGTTCTGAGGATGCTCTTAACCCAGAGGACAATCCAGAAGGCTCCATGGGGCAAGGAGACCCAGAGGAGTCAGGGAGGACTGGTGCTGCAGGCTTGTCGCTGGCCTTGGCAAGTGGGGGGATGGCAGGGAGGTGCTGGCTCCATCTAAAGGACTAGTGCCATGGAAAACCTGAGGGGATGGGGCTGGGAGCAAAGGAGGAGGGGAGGGAACGGGCACTCCTGAGGCTCCTGGGATAGTGTGAACGGAGTACAGATTTGGGTCAGGCCTTCCCAATTAGCCTTGAAAGAGAAAAAAAAAAAATCTCCACAGGCCTGAAAGGAAGAACAAAAATGAGGAGGAGAGAAGCTAGGAGAATACCCCAAAGAGTTGCTGAGGACTGCTGTGGCCTTTAAAATGCAGGGAGTATGGTAATCTAATAAACACGGCAACAAAGCGTTTGTCACCAAGCTAATTTTATTAGAACAGATCTCAAATGGCTAATTTCCTTTTACTAATGAGCAAATTAGTTGAATCTCTGATCTGCTTTTAAGGCACTTATACTAATAAAACATGAACGACAGTGAAATTTGTTGTGAGATGTGGTGACACGTGCACTTGGGTTGAAGGGAATCTCCAGGCATGGAGGGTTGTTCTAACATGGCCTGGCCCAGAGGTATCTCTGCTCTGTGCAGAACAGCTTGGAGCCCAGGGGACCAGCCTGGAGGAGGAGCCGCTGGAGAGAGGCAGGGCCTGCCTGGGCAGCCGAGGGGAGTGATGCTTCTGGCAAAGCACTGAGTGAGCTGAAAGCCAAACTCTCAGCAAAGCTCCCTTGAGAAGGAATTCGTCCTCTGCCTCTACCATCCTCCCTCTAGCCCCAGGTACCTGTAGTGTGTACAGAGAAGTACTTCCTGAGAACTTTTCCAACCCTCTGTGATCAGGCTATCTCGCACCAAAGCTGAAAACCTCACAGAAAACCCCTGTCTTTCAGGGCCGGAGTTTGGGCTCCTGACTCTAGCTCTTCCAATCAATTACACAGGTGCCTGGCAGAGTGAGAGGGCCCAGCTCTTTTCCTGGGTAAAGGGACTTTGGCTGGGTTTTAATGTGGCCGGTATTTATTGCAACCAACCAGAGCAGGCCTGGGAGTACTCAACCTACTTGGCAAGGTTGATAGCCACGTAGGAGAAAGTGTATAGGAAGACCCTGGGCCAATCAGAGCCCAGGGATGTTACCTCCAACTGCTCTAAGCTGAGAGGAGCTAGGAGGGGTGCCCCTATGTACTTTGCTGGCGTGATTGGCATTAGCAAAGAGGGAAAGTCTAGGAAAGTGCCCCTGCGGTAGGACTAGGGACAAGAGCTATGAAGTGATTGGGAACAACCTGGCAAATACAGAACATTCTTTTGCATCAAGGGGAAGCAGAATTCCTTTGCAGAGAAGGGGAAGCAGAATTCCTGGGAAGGAGACACGAGACCAGGCAGGCTCCCTGCTCCAAAACAAACTCCAGTAATTTCTTTATGCTGAGAAGGGCTTGAAAGAGCTGGGAGACTGGGATGGTGGGCCTCGAGAAGCTGCCCCCACAGTGAGCCTGACTGAAAGTCCCTCACAGCACCCAGTATAAGGGGGAGGACCTCTCCTGGTTCCAGATTGGCGTAAAAGGGACCAGGGTTCAAATCTCAACTCAACCACATAAATTATTAGCTGTGTGGTTTGGGTCAAGTTACACACCCTGTCTACACTTCAGTGCATTGCCTTCTAAATGGGAGACCCTAAGACTTAAATGAACTACCATGTGGATTCAATGAGAAAAGAAATGATGCCTTGCAAGCATTCACAAAGGGGTGCTTCCTTCTTTCTGCTGGCTGAGTTTTAGAAGCTGCTGCCACTTTAGGCTGTGCAGAAAATACAAAAACAACAGAAAACGAAAAGCATGGGGGCTCCCATGTCACATTCTTAAATGCTCTTTTAAATGAACTGCTCAACAAAAAGGGCAGTATCAAGAGGAGAGAGCACCTCATCACCAGAAGCAACTATCGGCAGGGATGCCCCTAGGAGCCTCAGTTCCCTCTAGGGACTGCCACACAAGCCACCCTTGTCCAGTGCCTGCCCAAAGTCACATGCACCTACCACTACCCTCCTGACTAACCTTGTCCTCCCCAAAATGTCGTGGAATGAGTCTCCTGCCCTGAGCCCTCATCTTAGGAAGGGGTCCCTGGATCCAGCTCCACAAACTATCTTGGCAAAGTCGCTTTTCTTAGCAGGGGTACAACAGTGACAGCACCAGGGGGTCAGATATGCGATGGGCTGAGGGTTTGCAACACAGCCCATATGCCAACTAGTGGCCACTTTGTGCGAGTCAGTCGCTCTAACCTGCAGTGGAAGCCACAGTCACACACCTCATCAGGGCTCCTGGCGTCTCTCCACGTGCCAGGTCTGTCACCCCTCCTCCTCCCTCGCACCTGTCCACACCTCTCCCCCTGCCCACACAGTCCCCAGGGCCACCTCTCTGAAGTGCTCTGGCCTCATTCATTATTCAGCCATTTCCTCAGTTCAGAGGCCCAGGGGCCAGAGGGTTGGCAGTTTGCTCTCTCTTTCATCTCCCAGGTTACGCGAGGAATGCAGAAACGCTGGGCTGGTGTCCAAGATGCCGACAGGAGCCTCTCAGTCCTGGGTCCGTGGCAGTTCTCAAGTGCTACACTCTGAGACCCACCCCTCCCAAGACAGTTCCCCAGAATCACCCCACAGTCAGAGGATGTCCTTCCTGAGCTCCAACCTCCATCCTGGGGAGCCATGACCCAACCTACGTATGCCCCATCTCTGCGTCTAAGTGGTGGCGGAGTTGGGATTTGATCCCAGCATGTCTGAGTTCAAGTGCCAGCTCTTTACCAGTGGCAAGTGATGAGACTTGACTGTTCTGTCAATAGCATGCGAGTGACCTGAGCATGAGCTTTGGCCAAAGGCAGGCTTTGCAAACCCCTGGGCAGAGGGAGAAAGACCCCTTCTGAAATGATGCCAAGATACGTATCAAACTCTAAAGCCAACAGGTGGTCCCGACCCCTGCTTCTGTGAGCTGCACGGGAGAGGGCAGGGGGACAGAAGTCTCTCTAATGGTACCACATATCACAGGATATACATTTGGAGCCATAACAGTGTTCTTCTTCACTCCCAGGCTGCAAGTTTTTCCTTAGTCACTCAAGTTTTCCTCCCAAGAGGTACCGACCAGCAACTTGGCCTTCAGTCACTCAAATAAATGGAAGTGAGGAAAATATGGGGTCAAATTGCTTAAATATTCCTCATCCTTTTGCCTGTCCTGGATTCGTCTCCCCATAGCTTTGACCCCCACAAAACCAAAATTGGAGTATTTGATATATGTCTACAGCAGTCTAGAGGTAAATTCCTGGGCCAGGATGAAGAGGTGGAGCCAGCCTGGCCTACCCGTGACCAGGGAAATGTCACCCTGCCATGGCCTCCCCCATTGCCTAAGATGTAGGAAGACAGTGGGGCAGATGGATACCCAGTAGGGAGGGTTCCCTTCATCTCTCTTAGCCCTGTACCTGGAACCACAGAATCAGGTCAGGACTGCTGCCGTGAATTGGGTTTTGGTTTCCCTTCCAAAAAGTTCCATTTTGGAAATCAACAGAGGGGATATTAAAGAAGCAGCAGGATGCCAGGGGCAGCTGTCCCCCATAGGCCCTTTTTTTTTTTTTTTTTTTGAGTTGGAGTCTCACTCTGTTGCCCAGGTTGGAGTGCAGTGGCACACTCACGCATGGCTACCATAGTCTTGACCTGCTGGGTTCTGGCAATTCTTCCACCTCAGCCTTCTAAGTAGTTGGAACTACAAGAGACAAGGTCTCACCAAGTTGCCCAGGCTGGTCTCAAACCTCTGGGATCAGGCAATCCTCTCACCTCCATCTCCCAAAGTGCTGGGATTACAGGCATGAGCCACCACACCCAATGCCTCTTGGATCTTAAAGTATAGGCTTCCTCATAGAAATCTGGGGGCCACAGCTGGGGGTCAGGAAACCCAGAACAAATGAGGGGACAAGACAGGATCTCAAAAGTGACTTTTTCATTGATTCCAACAACCCAGGCTACTTTCTGAAAACCTGACTCCTGGACCTGCATTCCTTCCCTGAGTGCTATGCTGTGGTTCCAGCAGAAGGGACCAGTCTTAGCATGGATGCTGGAATGAGAGCTCTGGCTTCTGATTGGACAGAAGAAATGAGGCCTGACCAAGACATTGTGGAGGTCCTGGTCTGGTAAGCCTAGAGATCTGGAGCCTTCTAAAGGGCAGGGGCTGAAGACCTGCACCTGGGCCTCCCCAATGATCCCAGCCCTCAAGCCCCAAGAATTCATAGCTTATTAATACACCTTGTCCAGAAATCATATAATTAGCTCAGCCTAGTCTGACCTGGTTCCTGCCTTCAGGGTCTAATTACACACACCCCACTCACATTGTTTCCTGCCAGAGGCTCCATCCCTCTTATCTCTACTCCTTTTCTACTCAAATGCTCCCTGTGTTTAAGAATCGGGTCAAGTCCCACCTGGTCCTAGAAATCTTTTCCTTCTCTCTAGCCCCTGTTGACGCATCCTTTTCCATCAATCCAAAACATGTATTTTGGCACTTGACCATGTACAACTTGGCAATTCACTCAATACTCTTCTCATACCTTTCTCCCATTTTTTATATATATTATTGGCCTATGTCTCCAGCCAGGCTGACAGCTGGAAACCACGTTGCCCTCTTCTCTAAGATTCTGCTGGGCACAGCCAGCTCTTCCTCATATGGCCACTCACCTCTACCCAGACCACCACCATCACCTGATTACTGCTGGTGCTTACCTTCTGCACAACTCCGCCAAATAATCTTTCTCAAGCAGCACACCGATCATGCCATCCTCAGCTCCAAAGCCATCCATGGTTCCCCACTGATAATTCCATAAAGCCCAAATTCCTTTGCTTGGACTTCAAGGTCCTTCATGACTTGGTTCAAGCTCTGCCCAAAGTCTCTCTACATCCCTCTTCTTCCCACACGATATGCCTCAATTACACTGATATTTTGCCAGTTCCCACATATAACATAACTTGGCCATGGCCTGCCTCTTCTCACAGGGTCTTCCTATGCACTTGCTTATCCTCCCCTATGAGTGTAAACAACTGAGACTGGGACTATCCTGTATCTCCACAACCAAGTAAAAAGAAGTCACCAGGTGTCTTGGTCAGCACAGAATCTATGACAAAATACCATAGACTAGGTGGATTAAACCACAGACATTTGTCTCATAGTTCTAGAGTCCAGGAAGTTCAAGATCAAGGTGACAGATAAGGTTCTTGGTAAGACCCCTCTTCTTGACTTACAGACAGCCATTTTTGCACTATATGAGGTCTATATATGAGGTCTGACAATTAAGTTCGTGAACCCATCCTAGAAAAAGTGACACCTCATTGCTGAATACCGCTATGGTCACCTTTGAAGTAACCCACTTGGGAAGTTATGCACTGATGCCAGTGCCTAGTACTCCTATCAAAGCAATTTTGGAACTTTTTTCTGGAATGGCCACCAGAGATGTCATCGTATTACCCTTGATGTCCTGAATGTCATCAAATGTCTTTCTTTCAATATTTCCTTTATCATCAGGTAAGGAAAAAAGTCATTGGGACCAGATCAAGTGAGTAAGGAGGGTGTTCCAGTACAGTTATTTGTTTACCGCTAAAAACTCCCTCACAGACAGCACTGTGTGAGCCGGTACATTGTCATGCAAGAGCTCCTTCAGGACCATTTTTGCACACACCTTTCTCATGCCAAGATTTTCAGTTAACCTGTTTCTCTATTGATGTTTATTTGGTCTGCTATGCTTCTCACAGTCAGTGATTTTGACACACAATTTGATGAATTTTTGCAATATTTTTGTCAATTCTGTTTGTTGCTAGTCGTCCTGACCTCTCTTCATCAGTGATGCTTTCTCTCCCCTCAGAAAAGTGTTTTGTACACTGGCGTTTTCTTCATGACATTATCCTCATAAACTTGGACTAACATGTTCCTGATTTCACATCCACTCTTGCCAAGTTTAGCAAGAAATTTAATGCTTGTTGGTTGCTCTAATTCAAGCCCAACATTCTCGTGACGGCACACAAAAACATACAACAGCAATAATGAAGACCACTCAGCAAGACACCACCACACATTGACATGAACACAACTGTGAGACAGTGATATGCCAAGGTCATGAAAACCTACCGAGTTGTTTGTACGTTGCTGCTAACATAAGTGCGGTGTGGTAAGTTCATAAACTTAATTGCTATTCTCAAATGACGGTGTGAGAGAGTTCTGGTCTCTCCTCCTCTTCTTATAAAGACACTAATTCCATCATGTGGGCTCCACCCTCACAACCTCATCTTAACCTAATTACCTCCTAAAAGTCTCATCTCCAAATACCATCACACTGGGAGTTAGGGCATCAACATACGAATTTGGGGGGATTCAGACATTCAGGTCATAGCACCAAGTCTTTCCTACTTTCTTTCCAGTTTGTAAAGAGAATCCAAGAGACTAGGTAGTGATTTAGTTACTGTGAAAAGTACAATGCTCTCAGATGCAGAATGGGTGTGCCTTCGTTGTGGTCAGTGGAAGGTGAGTGCCTCTCAGTCTCTAGCTTCAAAACCCCACCCCACCGGGTTCAGTGGCTCAGCCTGTAATCCCAACACTTTAGGAGGCCAAGGCGAGAGGATTGCCTGAGCCCACAGGTTCGAGACCCACCTGGGCAACTTGGCGAGACCTCGTCTCTACAATAAAGCAAAAATTAGCCAGGCATGTAGCACACGCCTGTAGTTCCGGCTACTTGGAAGGCTGAGGTGGAAGAATCTCAGGAGCCCAGCAGGTCAAGGCTGCAGTGGCCAGGAGCATGCCACTGCCCTCCAGCCTGGATGACAGAGTAAGAATCCAACTCAAAAAAAAAAACAAGCCCCACCCCGCCAAGGATCTCCAAGCAGGTCAGCAGTGGGCCAGAAAAGGAGGGTCACTCATCCTCCTTTCTAAGTCTTCTGGAGTTTCTATTCATAGGATGCCAGGCTTGGGGTAGAGGTGGGATTCATGGGCCTGCCTGCCAGCATTCTTTGGACTCTAGAGCTGAGGGGTTTAAGAAAAGGTGGCACAGGGACTACACCAGCACCCATGTGGCTGCTCAGGGTCATAGGTTCTAAATGGGAATTTTGCAAGCCTGGGTATGGCCAAGTGCATGACAAGATGCCCTTCCTAATCTTCCACCTCCCCTGCCCCGTTGCAACTACAACCCTCCCTATCATTTATGCACACAATCCTTGTCTTTCCTTCCCTGTGCACACACATACCCCAATAGCTTCTCCTGGACAGCCTGTACCATGTGAAATGGACTAGAAAAGCTGGAACCTTAAAGAAAACACGCAACAGCCAAGAACACCACCCAATGTCTCACTTAGCAAAGCATGCACAGGGAGCTGCCCTGGACATGGGGAAACTGAGCTGCAGCCACTGATCTGCACCCTAAATTCCTTTATCTGTAAAATGAGGGACTGGGCATGGTGGCTCACACCTGTAATACCAACACTTTGGGAGGCTGAGACAGGAGGAGCATTTGAGCCCAGGAGTTCGAGACCAGTCTAGGTTACAGGGTGAGAACTTGTCTCTACAAAAATTAGCCAGACATGGTGAGGTGCACCTGTAGTCCCAGCTACTCAGAAGGCTAAGGTGGGAAGATCGCCTGAGCCCATGAGGTTGAGGCTAAGGAGCTGGGATTGTGCCACTGCACTCCAGCCTGGGCGATAGAGTGAAAAAATACACTGTACAAAATAATAAAAATAAAGATGAGCATGGTCTTTCCTCTCTGTAGTCCTTCACACCTACATCCTACATACCTCTGACTGTCAAGGGTTGTTTGAGAGTTAAATGAAAGTACGGATGTGGAGGTGCAGAAAGACCAGGGTGGGAGGGAAGGAGAGTCCCATATGGTTTCAGCTGCCAGAAAGACAGCACAGAGGCTTGTTTGTCTGGGCCAGTCTTCTACCAAGGGCCTGGGGCCACCTCACCATCTCTCTGATCGTGGCAGACCTGCAGCTGTCTCCATCTGAGCTGGAAATGGTGGGCTTTTTATAGTTTGAGTTTCAGAGCTTCAGACCCCTCCCTCTCGGTTCTTTTCTTTATTAAAGTTTCTCTCGCCCTGCTTATGTAATATCCAAAAACCAATTGCTTATTTTCCCGTCTATTTAGAAATGAAAGTGGGACATAGAGGGGTGCCTGCAAGCCAGGAGGCAGCCCCAGGCTGAGCCAGAGGCACCGGGAGGGAAAATACCAGGCAGCTGGCATCTAAGCTTGACTGTAACGGAGGTGAGCACTTGGAAAGGGCCCCTGGAGCTGAGTTCTCAGTTGACAGGGCCACCCCCTCCCTTCCTGTGCTCTCCCTCACCTCCGAACAGGGCCTGAAGCACCAAGCCCTCTTGAGACCACAGCTAACCAGCAAATGGGGCTGAATCAGCCCATTCCAGCAAGAGTTGATCCTTAAAAGAAAGCAAGTCAAACTCATTTTCAGGCTGCTCATGCACCCCAGGAACAAACTCCCCACGGGGCCTGCGTCGGCCTAGTGATCCAAGAAGGAAACCCCCAGAAAATTCTAAAGGAACATAAACAAAAAAGCTCTGGCAAAACTGAAGGGACAATAAAAAGATCTGTGGCAGCAAGCAGTTCTGGAGGGAGGGAGGGGCAAATGGCAGCACAAGGGATTTTTAGGGCAGTGAAAGGATTCTGTATGGTGCTGTCATGGTGGGTATGTGACATTGAGCATTTGTCAAAACCCATAGAACATACAGCACCAAGAGTGAGCTTTAATGTAAACCATGAACTTTAGTTCATATTCGTGTGTTGACATGAGTCCATCAATTGTGACAAAAGTACAAACTAGACAAACCTTCAACAGGTGGATGGTTCAAATAAACTGTGTGACATGCAAGCCAGAAGACACTATTCAACAATAAGAAGGAACGAACCATTGCTACCATTCATCTACATACTCACACAATCCGGGATCTAGTAACAGAGCCACTCATTTGCTGCGCGACCCTAGGCAAATCACTTGCAGTCTCTGGGCCTGAGTAGGCCTCCCAGTGAAAGCTCACTCCAGCCCATCTCACTGCCTCACACTTGAGGACAAAATCAGAGCTAAATCTGATTTACCTTCGAGAAGGAGTAAGCTCTCCACAGCCCCTGGCTCATTGGCAGCCCTGAGGGCTTCCCTCCTCCCAGCCAAGCAAGTACCCAGGACTTTTCCTCTGGCCCGGCTCAGTCTGAATCCGGCTCTGCGGGACCAGAAGTCCAGCTACCTCCCCTGCCCGACCAGGTTCCAGTCTCTCTGGAGTCCAACTCCTCACCTTCCCCTCCCTCCCCAGCCCTCCTCTGCGCTCCTGAATTGTCCATATATCACCAGGAATGCAATACCCTTTAGAGGAAGAAAAAAAAAAACCATTTTGCTCTGAACTAACAGAGTCAGGCCTCATTGTGCCCAATATCACCAAGTAATTTCTGAACTAGAGAAGAGCTGAATTGGAGTAGGAAGATGGACAATTGGGCAGGGTCAGCTGACACGGTGGGAGTGGGGGTTACAGCTTCAGGGAGGTGGGAAGAAGACTCAGCTTAGAATCAGGGAACAAGGACGCTGGGGTCTCCAGGGGTTCAAGCAGCAGTGACACCCTAATATTTCCTGTCTCTGTGCTCCCTACTCCACTCACTGGGCTCAGCTCTGGGCTCACCTGGAATGTGACTCTCCTTTACCTCATGTCAACCTTCCCTGATATCCTCATCCTTGTTGTCGCACGTTTCTACAGCAGAAATTCCAGGCAAAGAGAATCTGTGGGTCTCCAGGACAGCTAGGATGTTGCACAGCCTCTGCCTGCCCAAGGACTCCCCGAGCATCCTTCAAGGTAGCGTCTCTGGGTCCCTCCTTCAGGGAACCCCTAGCCCAACTTTGAAAGAAGTCATTGCTTCCTGTCTTGGCTACCACGACATCTGTGCTCTTGCACAAATTTGGTGCCTATCACTTAACTCCTTAACTTCGTCACTTAACTCCTTGGCCACGTGACATGAACGCAGCATTGCGATCTGCAAGTGATCGCCCTAATGCGCTTATAAATTACATTTATGAGCAGGGACCATATTTATTTATCTTTATTTCTTCAGTCCCAAATACTGTTCCAGACACATAGTTGGAACTTAATAAATTTTCAATGAACAGAATGGCGATACAACTCTGGGCACAAGGTTGATTGGTTGACACCAGTTATCTAAAGGGATGTCAGAACACTCTTAAGGGAAAGAAATTCATTTGCCACAATCCCTAGAACAGAGCTGTCCAATAGAACTCTGCCATGACGGAAATGTCCTATATCTGCACTAATACACAGTCACTAAGTACACGGGGTTATTGAGTACTTGAAATGTGGCTAGTGTGACCGAGGAACTGAATTATAAATTTTTAACAATTTCAAGTTAAATAAGCACATGTTGCTGGAAGCTACCAAATTGGATAGCATAGTTCTAGAAAGAGGTGTCTCTGGAGAGAGGCTGGTGACTTGTAAATGAAACAAACACAAAAGCTCCTGTTAAGAGCTCAGTGCCATGGCATAGTGTCATAGCTATCACCGTGGACTCTGGATCATGCTACCTTGAGTTCAAATCCTCACATCTCAAGTAACTAGCAATTTTTTTTGTAAGCTCTCTGTGCTTCTGTGTCTCAAATGAATAACAAGAATAATATTTACCACATGGATTTCTGTTAGGTCAAATCAATGAGTCAATACATTACAACATTTTCTGGCACATAGTGAGCATTCAATAATTATTAACTAATATGACTATTGGCACATAGTAAGCATGCAGAAGCATTTATTGAGTCTGAATATGCATTTACAAAATAATATTTGCTAATAATTTTTCAGCATTTACTAAAAAATGCCAAGCACTGGCGCTTAAAACTGGACAATAAACTCTGAGCATGAGGCATTATTAGTCTAATAAAGGTGGGCAACTGAGACTGAAAGAGGCAAAGTGCCCAGATTTCACAACTAGGGGTGAGTGCTACTGGCATCAGGTGAGTAGAGACCAGGGACACAACTAAACATCCTACAGTGCCCAGGACACCCCCCCCCACAGCAAAGAATCACACAACCCCAAAAGTCCACAGTGTCTAGGTTGAAAACTCTGATCAAGAGCCTCCTAGACAGAAATCACACATAGGTACCGCTTGCCACATGAAAAAGCTACATCCGGCAACGCAGGGGAGTGTGCTTAAAAAACAGCATCTCCACTTTCCAGACATTCGTGATAACACTGCACCAATGCAAGATTAGGACAGACAGGGGGAGGAGCTAGAGGCTGAGTCACTTCCACCACAGAAGGAGTGGGGAAATCACTCCATCCCATGCCCTTGTTTCTGGAGTGAGAAGCAGAGGGCAGAAGGAGGGTCCAGAGCCACAGACAGTGTGGATCAAAAGCATGGAGCTCCGAAGAGACCAACAGCCCCCTGCACCCCCCAGTCTTCCTACATGGAAAGCATGAATGACACATCCTGCATTTGATGGAAAGGTGCCCAATCCCCAACTAGGTTAGCATGTCAGCCTGACACCAGTGTCAATGTCATCAGTGTTTGCTGAGCACTTGCTATGTGCCAGGTACTGCACTGAGGTCAACACTTCACTAAGCCTCATTACAAGCCTATATTCCAGTTGAAGAAACTATGTGCAGCCCCAGATCACCAGACTCTGGAGTAATAGCTCTCAACCATTGTGCTGTGCTTCCTCTCCGTGGCAGGTGAGATACTGGGTGATGAAGGAGACCGGCCACCCAAACTTGGTTCTGCCCCTCCACGCAGCACAACTGGTGGCCTGTCTGTCCTCATTGTATACCTTCATTTGGCCTCTGACCCGCTGCAGAAACTGTAAGGGTCTTCCAGGTCCTACCACACTGGCTGGCATACAGTAGATGCTCAACTAAGTTTTTTGTTGTTGTTTTTTGTTTTTTTGAATCCAAGTCTCACTCTGTCGCCCAGGTTGGAGTGCAGTGGCATGCTCCCAGCCACCGCAGCCTCGACCTGCTGGGCTCCGGCAATCCTTCTGCCTCAGCCTTCCTAAAAGCCGGAACTACAGGCGCACGCCACCACGCCAGGCTAATTTTTTGTTTATTGTAGAGACGAGGTCTCGCCAAGTTGCCCAGGTGGGTCTTGAACCCGCGGGCTCAGGCAATCCACTAGCCTTGGCCTCCCAAAGTGCTGGGATTACAGGCTGAGCCACCGAGCCCGGCCTCAACTAAGTTTTTTGAAGTGAACTGAAGTGGAGAGGTTGGCTCCTTGAGCTCCATGGTGAAAACCAAAGTGGCAGCCTCTTCCTGATTCCCCTGTGTGCATGCTTGGCACTCACTCCCCAGTTAGTCCCTGGCAAAACAGACAGGTATGGAATACTAACAGCACATGGCAGAAGAGAATACTGGAACCCACAAAACCCTGGGGGAGCTTGGAGCTCACGGCCAGGTGCTTAGAGATCAGGCGGCAGAGAAAGAGGAACAGAGACTGTCTCTCAAATTCAAGCACTTGGGCTGGAATTGGAAGGAAGGGGAGGGGTTCTCCTGGCAGTGTTGAAGTAAGAAGTACAGAAAAAGGCCTTCCCAGTGGGGGGACTTGTGTGTACAAAGATGCAGAGGTAGACAAAGCAGCTGTGGTGGGAAAAGAAGGTTCCAGTTTCATCAGAGCATGTGGGGGCAGATGGAGACATGATACACTGAGGACAAAACATGATGTGGACATGATGTGGACAGATGAAGAGAGGCCAGGCTGTGGCAGTCCAAGAACATCCTCTAGACGGAGACGGGTCAGTTTTAGCCACGCTTCGAAAGGGACTTGCAAGGGAATTATTTATGGTGGTAACAAGCAAGCACTCATTTAGCTTATATCCCACATTATACAAACACGGCATTGAGCTCCACAAGTTAAGGCCCTAATGCCACTCTAAATTAAATTCATCAGTGTCTTAATTAAGATCTATATTTAGTTCTTAATTAAAGGGGAGAGAAAAATCCACGATGTTGCATAGCAGAGATTTGGAATGGAGATAAATCATCTTTCTGCCAGTCTACTGGGCACATGCCCACCCACTCTCAAGACACAGCCCCCTGCCAGGGCTGACAAACCTTTCATCCTCCCTCTCTCTGTTCCTTCTTTCATTTATTCTACATCCATTTATTGAGAGCCTACTGTGTGCTAGGCACTGAGCTTTGATTCTGGGATGCAGTAAGAAATAAAATAGAGATGGTCCCTGTGCCCTCAAGGAGCTTACACCAGAGAAGAATCGCAATGGATACACACACAACTCAGCCCTGAGATCCCCTGGGTACCCTCCCACTGCCCTCCAAATCCTTCTAGCAGGGATAATCCTGGCATTAGGACACTCTAAGCAATGCCAAGCCATTGAGGAGAGAAGAAACTGGAAGAACACTGCCCTACACCCAGATGGTCAGTGACTTGCCTGAGACCTTGTATAAGTCTCTTTGCCTCTTGGGGCCTCACTCAACCTTTTCTAAAACAACAACAACAAAATGCAGCTTCACAGCATGGTGGAGAGAATCCCAGCCTGAGCCACCTTCCATTCTGGCTCCCCTGGCTCTGTGACCTTGGGCAGAACACTATCTCTGGTCTCCATTTCCTCTTCTGCCCAATGGCTACAACCATCTTTGCTTTCCGTCTCTCAAAGACTGCTGGGAGAATCAGGCAAGACATCAGCTGGGAGAGGCTCTGTAAATAGTCACATGCTATACATACAGGTATGTAATAATTTCTATGATACCTCAAGGGGCTGTGATAAAGATCACTAAAGTTATAGAAGCAGGCACTTTTCGAGCAATTTAAAGAAAAGTTAAGATGTGAAATGGAGGCAGAGAAAGAAGAACAGAGAGGGAAGAGGTTCTCCTGGCAGAGATCTGTAAAGCAGAAGCTTTGAAATTCAAGTATATCTTCTTTATTTTTTGACCTGGTCCATTCTTGAGCAAAGGACATTTTGAAAAACCACCATTGTCTCATTTATACATCCATGTGGACAGTCGATTGTCTGGTTCCCTGAGTGAGACAGGAGGCTGGAAAGGACTGGGAGGGGGACTCTGATGCTGTCATCCCATCAGCCAGACAGAACCTTGAAGAGTGGCCATGAGGGTCCTCCACAGTTCCCTGGTGCCCACCCTGCTGGGTACATTCCGAAGTAGGCCAGTTGCAGCCTCTTAAGCAGAGAACGAGGAGGGGGTCTGTGAGCTTTCCTTTCACCCTTAGATTTCAGGAGTCTTTGACATCGTCTGGGGCACTTGACCCTGGCAGTGGCTAAACTGAGCAATGGCTTAAGATGTAAGGTCACAGCCACAAAGACCTTTGCCAGGCAGGAGTCTGAGTTCCTGGGAGGTCCAGTGACTTGGTCAAGTGAAAAGAGTTAGCAGAGGGCAAGAGCTACAATCTACACCTGTCTTGTGCCGAGGACTGCATCCAAGAGGATGCAAGCAAGACAGGGCTCCTGCCCTCAGCACAGAGGATTGGGGGAACAGGAAAGCCAGCCTAAATGAGGAGGGGGAGTCAGCAGGACAGACATGTTAGCTATCAATATACATCGAACCAGCTGTTCACACCACCCAGAAAAGTGTTTTTTCTCCAGGGCCCCAGGGGTTCCTCCCAGTCTGCAGTGCAAAGTCTACAGGGAAGAGGGAGCTATTTAAATCATGACAGTCCCATGCTCTCCAGGGGGTCACCACGGGGAGCCTCCAGGGGAAAGGAGGTAAAAGGACAGGCTTCACCAGGGCAAGGTGCCCTTTGGGCGTGTTGGAGATGTCAGAGGGAGTTGAAAAGGGACAGAAGTGTATCCCACTTGGGAAAACATTACACAAAAATCTAGAATCAAGAAAGCAGGAGTTAAGAGCATCTGAGTCATTTTTGCATGGTGGGAGGGGATGGGACAGGCGAGGCAGGGAGGCTGGGGCCGGCCTGGGAAAGGCCTTGAAGGTGAGCACGGGCGCCTCCCGCGTTCACCTCGGAGGAGGGGGGCGAGGAGGGAGCGCAGCCTAGACGGCTGGCGTCCAACCCCACTTCCCGCGCGGCGCCCCTCCACCTCCGAGCAGCCGGGGGACGGACAAGCTCCCGGCTTCCCTCGGTGGGCCGGGGCCACGGTTGATTTCAGAGCCG